>NW_010187891.1:4175-37347 GCF_000695765.1 Mesitornis unicolor | reverse complement strand
ACGGGCAGGGGACTGGCAGGTCATGGTAGCCAGTCTTTAATGCACTTTTTTCTGTTTGTTTTGGGTTGGGGTTTTTTTGTGGTTTTAAAAATTTGCTTGTTTTTCCGGATGAATGAGTTAAAATGCCACTTCTTGTATTCTTACAGTGTGATGCTCAAATGAGCATGTTATTCAAAGGGTCGCTAATACACCTCTGAATTTTGGATTCTGGCAAGTGAGTGTAAAGTTTAGGAGAGCAACAGCTAAAAAGATCCTCAGCAGAAAATAGGTGGTGAACAAAGGTCTGGCCCTGTCAGATTCCTGGACACACCAATATTTGAAGTCTTATTAGTAAATTATTTGAAATAATCTGGCTTCCATTAAAGTAGTTGTTGACGGGGTGGGGGGTGGTTAGCTAAGGAAATTGTGAAGGGTTTTATTACAGAATGACTGGGTCCCATTTTTGTCATATGTGGGACAGTGCCAACAAGTATTCAAAAGCTATTTCCAGAAGTACCAACTTTGAAAGTCTGATCCCAAGATACTGGCCACAGCAGAACCTCTTCACACCCTGCACACATATTTTTCTTTTTTGGGCTGTCCCCTAAAAACGCTTAATCCTTTTGGCCTAAATCTTCAAAGGCAAAGAGCAACTGGGGAGGGGTCTGAGCGCTTACAGGCAGCTGAAAACTCAAGCTTTCCCTTTGGGTGCAAGTCTTAAAATTTGGTTCCAGCCTCAGGCTCGTATAACTATTCCAGGGGAACAGGGGATGGCAGAGAGGTGGGGAGCGATCCCCTTCCCAAGACTGTGAGCAAGTTCAGTGGTTTGGCAAGGTGCTCCCTGCCCACAAAGGGGGTCCACAGCTTGAACTCACCTGGTTCAGAGCAGCTCTTGTGTTTCACCTGAGTGCTTTCTAGTTGGAGTTAAAATAGCTTTTGTGCATACAAAGTACTTGGGGTTTTTTTCTGAATAAAATTCTACATTATGAATGTGAGATGATATAGATTTCTGTAAATTGTTCTATGTAGATTTAAAATAAAACAGATATGTATTTATTGTGTGTTGACTTCCTTCCGTGTGGACCTGTGTAACTTCACTGGCCTTAGCAGAATTTACTTTATTCTTTTGCACCTCATTGACTCCAGACAGACACATTTTGGGTGGTGTTAGCCAGCTGTGTTGGGATGTGATATGTCCTCTTTGGAATAAAAATGCACCTGCTTTATTCCTGCAAACCAAGAAATGTATGCCTGTGTGTGTTTGTGTGTATACACGCACATGTGGCATATGCCAGCTGGCACAGTTGCATATAGAAGTGGTTCAAATCCATATGCAGGTGTCCATTTGAGCTAGAAATCTCTGGACATCCACAAAGATTTTGTGGCAGCAGGTGTTTTCATCTTCTGGAAGAAATAGGTGCATTGCTGATTTGTCTTGGAACATATGAATCTCTGTAGTGCCACAAACTTCTGAGGTGTTTTAGGAGGTATTCAACTGATCTCTTACTATTAACATTCCTGTACTTACCTCAAAATCCCAAAGAACTGAAAAATCCATAGCTGTTGCTTGTTCAGCCCGGGGTACGGTTTTCCTCGGCGTGCTCCCATATGGCATTCCCATCAGGACCTGGTGAACATTAATAACAGCTGCGTGTATAGTGTAACACACTGTACAGTTTTTAGCAGTTTTTTTTCTTAATGAGTCTCTTTTGGGTTGCTTTTCCTTTTGGTTGATTTTAATATATATGTTATTTCTTAATACCAGAGCAGAATTAATTTCACTCAAATAACCAGAGGAGTTCCCTTTCCCTGGTAATAGCCATTGCACAGGAAGTATTTTGCCAAGGACCTGTATCCCTCAATGAACAGCTCCGGTTTAAATGTTCTTAATTTAGCAAGAATTCCTTTGCTTGAACTTCATGGACCTAATGCAATAAAGGGATTAGCTTTATCTATTTATGCAGGACTCTTCCTCTGAGAGAAGTCAAGAGCACTGGGTCAAGCTTGCAGAATATTTTGTATTATATAGTCTTGAATAGTCTATTCACCTTCAAGGTGAAGGGCAGTTAGGTTTGGGCAAAAAAAGCATATGACAAAATGATGCAAATAACATTTTTCATGGTTCAGCCTCTCCTGATGGCATCAGGCAAAGCAGGTCTTGCAGCAAGGCCAGTAGCTACTGAAGTCCATGCAGAGAACATCAAGGGCTACGGAGACTTAATAATATATCTACAAGCAGACTCTAACTGGTGCTCACACCAAAATATCTCATTAGCATTCATAGCCTAGAAAGGTCCTAGCATATCATCTATCACTTGTTTTTTAGGGCTAATTAATTTCAGAATCATTTATGATTAAATGTTTATTGCTTAGCTACTCTCCATATCGTAACAGCTCAGTAGGCAATGAGTAACAGTATGCCTACTTTAGAGACAAAAGCTGTTTAGACTTCTACCATACGCATTTGTATTGTTCACTGCTTATGGTTATGTCACTTCAGCCTGAGAGGAAACAGAGCTTTTACTTTCAAATAGTGTGAGCAACCACATTAAGGAGAACAAAAGCATGGTCCTCAGGAGAGACTATGTCCTGCATTTTTGCTCCATAAAAATCTGCATTGAACAGAACAGATGTCACTGTCTGCGGATTGCACAGCCTTTAAAGACTGCACTGAGTAATTTAGCCAGAGCTGTAATGGCTGCATTAAAAAATTCTTCAATAAACGATTATATTAATTTGGCTATGAGATCCTTTTCCTTCTCCAAGAACAGCGAGAAATAGAAAAACAAAAAATAAAACTCTTCCTTGTGAATAATCTGAATTAGAAGTACAGAAAAGGGTATTTCCCAAACAAATGCTAGTTCGCAAAGTGCTGGGAAATTGTTTGTTCCTTCCATCGATGGCCCGTCCTGTGAGGCTGTGCCATGGCTGCTGCCCTATGCCCGTGCCCCCCAGAGGACCCAAAAGCAGGGTTTCTTAATCACTTTCAGAGCACAGTCCATTTCTTATGGCTCTTATGGACCTGAGCTTGTACCAAGGATTTATAGGCCATGCATTTTACTTTAGCCAAAATATAAAGCTAGCCTTAAATTAGGTTTTTGAGCTCCTGTTTTAGCTGCTGGATGGGTAGGATCTTTGATAGCATTTTAGGTCTCCTGATATCAATCCAACTTGTATTCCTGTGTTAGTAACAGCCTTGTCCTTTGTAGATAATTGTCCATGTACATTCAGTTTTTCTAAACACTATTTGTTATAAGGAACTTGCCTGTGCTATCAATCTCATGTTCATGTTAAGCAGTATACAAGACATTACTGAAAGTAGAATTAAGCACTTACCTCTGGAATTATAACCAATCCAAATATTAGCCCAAAAAGGACAAGATTTACTCCATACATCCACCGCAGAAATATGAAGTAGGAAGCGACTGAGGAGCCGAAGTGACCTTGAACAAGAAGACACTTGGTGGTTAGGAGTTTAGGAGTGGTAAACTGTTCTTAGCAAGACCTGGACCCCTTTGCCTTCAGGTCTTCCCCTGTGTGCTGCCCAAGACCGTCCCAACAGTCCCCACTGCTGATGGAGATGGCAAAGCCTGGTGCTGCCTGGGGTGCGAGTTTGGCAGTGGTGGCCAGTGTGAGTGAAGACTGGGGACCAGGGAACTGGAGCTTCACTGGATCAAGGCAAAGCTGTCTTACAAAATGTCTCATTGCCACTGCACAGCATAAACTTCCACTTACTCTCCACTTCTTTTATCTTCATCTCCCAGGGTATGCACTGGGTTTTAAAATTGTCGAAGTCTCTCTTAAATTTCACCCATTTCTGAAACAAGACAACATTGCTGTGAGCAGAGAGGAGTAAAGAGGGAGAGTGCTTCTTCTGCAGGGCTTTCTAATATCAGGGTTTGGTAGCATTACTAGAAGTTGGGTGTAAAGTCCAAAGAAAAACTCTCGTATGGGTCTGAGCTTTTAGACTATTTCAGAAACTACTGCCAATTCAAAAGCCCTTCACCCCCAAATATTTGCATTCATGATCTTAATTTTAACTTTCCCAGGCTTTTGGAAAGTTCTGGTTGTGCTATGAGTTTACCATATTATGTAGGGGTGGAAAATTCAGACCTAGGTCTGGATTTGACTGAATTGATGCAAAACCAAATCCATTAAAACAAAATTTAACATGGTAAAATACTGACCTTAAATACCCCCTCATCAGACCAGCAGCTAAGCTTCTGTTGATTTAGTCATCTGAGGCCTAGCTCCATTTTTCATTTCTCAGTGTAATCTCCAGGACAACATGCAACTTGGTTACCAACTTCAGTCTCTAAACACATTCATCTTCCTTGTTGTCTCATTAATGGGGAAGATGACATTTTACAGGAGTCCATGGGGCAACGCAAAAGTTTGGCATGGCCTCTCTCCTCTTTTGGGGTACCTTGTCTCACAGACCAAGGTTTTGGAGATTGTTACCAGAAAACCATATTTTATCCTGCTCCTCCAAACCCTTCCTTGCTTCTGGTACAATGGTGATGAGATTCAGGTAGGGGGAAAATTCCCCTTGTTCTTTCCGTGATCATCACAGATTTGAAGCTGGCTAGTAGTCTTTTGAATGCGGGCAGGAAGATTTGTTGTGATTTCCTGGTGTGTCTTTTACCAAATATGGGTTAATAAAGCCTACCAAAAATGGGCTGAATGTGTAACCAGGTACCCAAGCTTTTTCCTGACATCACTGTAGTACTTACCTTTGCCATCATCATCTTATACGCGTACAACTTTTTGCCCTTCCCTTTTCCCAGAGCTCCTTCAAATTTCTCTACAAAAGCTTGTGCCTCCCTAATTGGAAAATAAACAAGCAGGTTATTGAAACAGCAAAGGGATCTTTAGCTTTTCATGTCTGCCTGCAGGAGTGGGAATGTACCTGTGCTGCCCTCCCCATGTGAAGGCAGGGATTTGGGTTCTCTGCACCCCGTGCAGTGTCTGGGGTGCTGTCTGCTGTCTGCTGGTGGGGTTACTATGCCATGAAGAGCTTACATGCCCACCTAGGGATAGTTAATGTGTCCTCAAAGTGTTTCTGCTCATGCAGCAGAGATATGCCATAAATCTTGCTCCCTGCTTTTCCTTGAGTGTAAACCAAAAGCCTGCTTGTTCCTCTTGCTCCATAGCTCACCCACCCTGCCATGTCTGTTACAATTTCTCTCTCCTAGTGCATTGGTTAAGAAAAAAAACAAACCAACATTTAATAGCAAAACAAACTCCACAGGTTGCAGAATTTCTCTCCATTATCACCTCCCTGGATGAATATCAGAGACATCCCAATGGTCCAACTAGATAATCTCAGAGCCAGAGGAATGAGTGTATCCTGATCAGGAGCAAAATCAAGCTGCAAATTGAAATTAGTTTTAGAATAGGTTTCTAAGGGAAATACAGACAAAAGAACTTAGGTAGATACTATTAGAATATGCTGAGTTTGTGAATAAGATTATATCCTCTGTCAATGTTGATGATACAACATGAGAAAAGATTAATTTTAAGAAGTCAGGAGGTCCTTTGCCACCCTAAGCCTGTAGGTATGACAGACTTCTACTTGGTAAAAATAGTTGGCTAGCTGAGCCCGTAAACTTAGGAAAATAACCTGTGACTTTATTTGCAAACCTAAATTGAAATTTCTGTCTTGAACATATTGTTTCACTCTCTTTGTGTTTCACATTCCTCATCTGTGCAATGGGACTAATCCCTTCTTGTCTCAGAGTTGAGTCCGTGCAGCCAAAATAATGAATGTACAGCACTTGGAGAGCCTTTCTGGAGACCCCAGTGCAAGCAATGCAATAATTTTGTTTAGGTTCATTGCTGGGTGGTAATGATTGCCATGGTTCAGGGATAAGATGAAAGGCTGGAGGTATGTTATCAAACATGATCCTAGGCAGAATTTTAGCCAGAA
Organism: Mesitornis unicolor; assembly: GCF_000695765.1. NCBI lineage: Eukaryota > Metazoa > Chordata > Aves > Mesitornithiformes > Mesitornithidae > Mesitornis > Mesitornis unicolor. The sequence goes on along the minus strand of NW_010187891.1, from coordinate 31,439 downwards.
TCCTACACCAAAGGGAAAATATGCCAGAAATAATACTACTTTGCTTTTTTTTACTTTTCTTGCAGAACTTTGGATATAGAGGGTCATAGGACTGTATTTGTAATGAGCTCAGGCTTATAGCATGACTGTGAGATAGAAAAGCTGCTTTTATGAAGTTTCCCTCTATAGATCTTTACTCAGATTTTTAAAAATAATTGGCAGTGTTCAAGGCTTCTAATTTTAATGGAAGATGGAGCAGGTCTTGACCTTCAGGGTGTAAAAGAGAGAAACAGAGACACATGGTGACTACCATCCTTCACAGCCTGGTCACTGCAGTTCTGAGCAGCCTCTTGGCAAAGATGGAGGGGGAACATCACCACTTCCCTTGGGGTTGTGTACACCTGTACAACACTATTTTGAAAGCCTTTCTGGTTTCAGATTTTTTTTTTAAATAGAGCTGGGATCTGAATCATTGCCTTGACTTGGGAATGGTTTGTTACCGCCATTCCCTGTTGACCTGTGGCTTTTGATTTCCCTGGTCAGCCCTGGCCCATGTCCTGCCATTGCTCTGCACTAAGGGGTCTCTGAAGCTGCCTGTGCTGTTCCCACATTCAGCATGGCCTGGGAGACAATACTATCTTTGCTTCATAAAACTGCAAAAAATTGAGCATTTTTTCCAAGCAGCATTATCTCAGGAAGTGTGAAGTAACACGGCACTTTGCCACTCTGATTTCTTTCTGACAATGGACATGAATAAGCAAACCACGGTGCAGAGTTTGCTTTAACAAGTAGTCTGACAGTAGTGAGTCATTTGGTTTTAAATACAAGGGTAGAATGACCTGGCCGTGGGTATCAGTTGAACAGATTTGCACCTTGCCTGTTCTTTGGTTACAGAGGCTGAAAATCAAATTCCACATTTTAATTCTGACCATTTAAACCCAGACAGGCTGGCCAGGCTCTGCCTGAGACTGGGGTGTTGCAGTAGCAGCAGCAAAATGCAATTTCTAGGAAAGGCAAAGTGCATCTGACAGTCATCAAAGACTCCAGGGGTGTGGGTTTCCAGTGTGACAGGTACCTGAGCACCGAGAGCTTTTTCACCATCTTCCAGGGCTTGTTCCTCATGGTGGAAATCAGTTTTTTCTTTTGCTCCACCTCCTCCATCAGCATTGCAAGCTCTTCCTCTGACAGTGACTCCTCGTCAGATGAGTTGGAAGAAGCAGAAGAAGCGCTGGGAGAGATACAAAGTGAAGGGCGCAAAATGGAAAACCTTGCAGGAGAGGGAAGGTCTTGTTTGGGGTGGGCACAGTGCTGCTAGCCCCCGGGGATCCCACTCTGATGTGGGCACAGTGCCTCATTGTCCCCTGGCTTGGTGAGACACCAGTGTGGCCCTGTGTTTGTGCTCAGAGCGTGGCTGCTTCCAGCCAGGATAATAAAGAGGCTGTGGCATCACACTGTAACTCACCCAGTATTGTGCTTTGGACCATGCTTCAGCTACAGAAGCATTGTCTAGGACTACAGCTGGCTCTGAAAAAATGTTTTTCATGACTTTAGAGGGAAATGAAACATACAGGGAGAAGCAGAAGTTTGGGATAAGTAAGATTTGCAAGAGGAAAAGCAGAGAGATCCATTTTAACCTGAATGTTTCCATAGACTGACCAAAAAAATTGTGCTCAGATATCAGTTGCTGAAGCTGTCTTGTTTAAGAGTGCTTTTCTACCCCCAGCTGTATGCACTAGGACTCCACTACATGCATGGAGCTCATCCTGTCTGGAAAATAACAACAGGAGACCTTGGACAGAGTTTGTCTGGATGGCATTTTACACCACTGTTTTCCAGCATTGTATCTCTTTTGGGAGAGCAGCAACTCATTCGCGGTCTATTGGTTTTGCAGTTCTGACCCACATGACACAAGCTCATGGTGTGTCAATACTTCTGTACTCAGGGGTTGTTTAATTACCTGTTTTTCCTGTCTTTCTTCTGTTTGTTCTCCCCCTCCTTTCCTTTCTTGTTTGTTTTCTTTTCTTTGTTTTCTGACTCCTTTTGTTGTTTGGAATGAGCCTTTTTGCCTCTCTCTCTCTGCCGGCTTCCTTCCTCACCTGCCTTTTTCCCATCACTGTTATTCCTTTGGTAGTTTTTTTTCCTGGAAGCTATGTTTTGTTGGCTACAGCTGTCCTCCTCTCTGATCTCATCTTCTTCTCTGTCTTTCTCTTGCTTTTTCCTTTCAAGTCTGCTTGCTCTGCCACTTCTCCTGAGGGGCTGTTTCTTGCGCATTTTGTCCTTTACTTCGTCTTCTGCAAGAGATAAAAAAACAAGTACTTTGGGACGCATTTAGCTTTTCATGCTGGCAAAATGAGGATTCATCAGAAAAGTACAGGTGGGCAGGATGCCTGTTGCAAACCTTAGCAAAGTCAATGAGCAGATGCCCATTGACCACGGTGGGTTTTGTGTTATACCCCGTCCAAGAATCATGTCCAACTCTTTGGTTATGCAACGCCGATTTAAAACAGTACAGCTAATTTTTAGTACATCAGTCACTGATCCATGGCAATAAGAAAATTGGAAATTAGTTACAAATGCAAAAGCCTATCCAACAGAGAGCACAGATATCTTCCTGACCTGTGAACGTATCAGAGCAATGGAAATAGAAATTACAGTCAGTTTTACAGTATGTAATGTGGTTGATGGTGCAATGTCTTTGAAAGCTGTCTACTTTTCAATGCTGGGAATGGAGGTCTTCTATTTATATAGAGAAAAGATACAGCTTAGGCAGCACCAGGTCTTGTTTCTCTGAGTTTTCTTTTCTATAGGAAGATCTATATTCAGAGACAAAAAGAACACCAACCCAGATAGTCTCTGATGAACGTTTCATTCTCATTGGCATTGCCAGCTAAAAAGCTCATTTGTCCAGAAGTCAGAAGTGCTTTCATTTTGAAGAATTGAAATGGAGCATGATTTAATTGCAGAATGTAATGGAAAGTGGAAAAAACATTCAAAAAACCCAAAGCCCCTCCATCCCTTTTACCACCAAATTAATTAAAATAAATTTCAAAGTCACTTTCCAGAGTTTTTTGGCTTCTGATTTTCCAAATTTCTGGCTGATGAAAATAAAAAGTTCAAACAAACAAACAAAAAGATGACATTTATAATGTTGACATTGATTTTTTTCCCCAAAATTGGAGGAACTGTAATGGAACATAAAGGAAATTGTGCTGGATTGGGACCCAGGGTGAAAAATGAGCAGCTTAAAAGGCTATGAAAATAGAAGCAAAAAGAATGTGAGCATTTGCATTTTTGTTCTGGTGAAAAGTTAGAAATTAATAACAAGCAAATAGTTTTTGCTTATTAGTGGTAAAAAAATAGTAGATGGTGGTTGTCACACTTGTCACTGGGAACGAGAAGAAGCTTTTGACTAATTTCTCAGGAGACATTAGGTAAATTTTGGATATTATGTAATGGTCCATCTCCACTGAATTTCAGTTAGTGATCTGTGTCAAAGGACCACATACCCTCTTTGAGAAAATACTTATTTTGTGCAGCCAACTGTCAGGGTTTTCATTTGCAGTGTATCAAATATTAGGTTAAGCATGGAGCCTACATTTGTTACTTCTATCTTATTTCCTTGTTTGCCTGTATGGGAAAGGTGGATATAATTAACAAAATAAATCCCTGTCATTTGCTAATTACTTTCTCGTATTTTATGGATCATACAGAAACAGTTGTGAACCATTTTTGCAGTAGCGTAGGTTCATATCACCTACTCAGTGCTGCTATGATCTTACCTGTTAGCTAAGTCTCTTTATGTAGTGTTACAATCCTACCCCTTAGCTATTTCTCTTTATTTAATATATACATGCAGGGTTAAAGCTGTTATTAATCCTATCACTGTCTCTTCCTGATTTTTCTAACAGCCATTAGGCTGCCTCCAAACCATTTTCGTTTTTATCTTCCTTGGCCATGATTAATCAAGATACCAGCATGTTACAGTCTAAGTGAGCATTACAGGGAGCACAGGTAGGACCTTGGTGTGATGCAAAGCCCTTCATAGGGTGATGCTTTACTGTGAAGCCTGATTTACCAGGTATGACTGCCAAGGGACGTGGGCTCCAACAGCCTCCTACTTAAGGAGCATGGATGAAAGTGGACAGACTGCTCTAAGAATAGTGTTTTACATATCGCAATTGTAAGTCAACCCTCAGGGGAAAAATCTGCTTGCTTAAAAGTAGCTCATGAAATGATTCCTGTTGCAGAGCAAGTCACAACCCAGACAGAAAAAGAAAAGTTATCACCTCCTGTATTTCAAACAAGAACACATATTTTCGTCTCTACATTACCTTCACTCTCTGTGTCACTTTCGACTTGTCCATCAATCTCTATTCCAGCTGCAAGACAAAGAACAAAGAGAAATTGCATTTGTTGCTGGGATTTACACACGCGATGCTTTACACAGCTCATCCTTAAGTGCCAGCTGAGCTTGGCAGCATGTCCCTTATTGATTATACATTATATTCTTTTCCTACAGTGACTCTCTTAATATTTACTTTAGTCTGGGAAATTGACTAAAGTTCCTTGCAGAAGCAAACTGAAATTGCATGATCTTGGAGACATGCAAAATGATGTGCTTGGAAAGCCATGAGACAGTTTCTCAAGTATTTGGCAGCATCCAAACTGAAATGATCTCATAGCGATACCAACCATCTTCCATGATGACCTGTAAAGAACATTTCTTTTTCTTCTCCATGACAGCCTCCCGTCTTTTGCACAGACACCGTAGCTGCTACGCTGCACTCACACACCCTGGTCATACAGAAGTTATTTGCTCTTCCAGCGCCCATGTGCTTGTCTGCTTGTCACTGCGGACAGATGGGCACATCCAGCCACTGATGACCTCCTGCTTGCGAGCCATGTGGGCAGGAGAGGGCAGGGAGGGGTAGGGGAGACAGGGGAGACCCAAGCTCTGCCTCAGCCCACCCAAACCCTTCCTCTTCTGCTCACTTCTCTCTGTGAAAAAAAAGCACCTGCTGGCATTACATTGCATTTCATTATTTAAACATGAAGGAAAGCCCTTTGGCGGATACTTGATGGTATCGTATGAAACACTGACACAAGTCACGTCTGGTTCTGACATAAGCATGTGGCTGGAGGCTTTGAAAGGATCAATTTTCTTAATGCCATATTCTTTACTGACCTGCGTCAATCTGTGTAACCCTGTTAGTCATTCTCCTGCACCTTATTATGCCTCCCAGTGTGGTGTCCCTTGAGGTACAGCTGTGGGTCACGTTTTGTCCTCCATGTGTGTCCTTTGTAGGGGACTCATGGGCTAATAGATGCAGCAAGGAGTCAGGAGTTGGAGCACTGAGATCTCTCTTTCCTTTGCTCCTCTGTTCTGTGTGACCTTTGCATACTCATTGCACTTGCTGGCAAAATAGGATAGATTTTCCTTCTAGGTGCTCTGAGGCTTAATTAATTAATGCGAGACCCTCATTCGGAAGGTCCTTTAGTCCCACAAAGTATTGTATTGCACATTGCAGCTTGCAGCCTTTCAATGGGCTAAGGATAGGTTTGTCTGAGCTATCTCCAGTGTAAAACCTGCAGCATCTGCCCCAGATGTAGCTTTCTTGGAGAGCTGATGCATCCCTAGGGCAAGGTTTCTCCTGCAGGCATGCGGATTTCACAGGAATGGTTTCCCACTAGGAAAGATAACCCTCACACCATCCATAAAGTCTGCTGCAGACCCCCAGCTTCCGTGAACGTCCCTTGGGGGACCTGGCGTGGCAAGAGCACACAAAGGCTCTTTTCCGAGTGTTGGCAGGGAGAGGGTTAATTCCCTCCTTCCTTCCCAAAAGAGAGGAATGTTGTGGAGATCAGCTTGAGGCTGCTGCCATCACCAGCTCTTGCAGGTGACTCCCACTCCGAGTCAGGTGCAGCACCAGAGAAGGTTCCAGCCTGAACAGGAGACTCTCTGCTTCCTTTTGATTGCTGAATTTTGGCCCAAAGACACCTTTTGAGTATTTTAACTCCAATCTCATGGATTGTTTGATCTGCCTTTGACTTTAGCTTAGCTCGCCTGAGCTAAATACATAATGGATGGTGTATGCCCATACATTATTAACTCTAACCCTACAAGTTCATCACACAGGGCATTTCCACTGTGTGTTCCCCATACCAGTGGGGCTGACTGGGGCCGAAGACAGCAATAATGGTCTTTGAAGTTCTTGCTAGTGAACAAGTTTCACTTATAACCCTATATGTAGTTGTGGTAGGTTGTAAAGTTTTTCCAAAATGTGATCAGTAAGTCATTGCATTAATACTACTCCAGGCAAAAAGGAGCAATTTGTGATTGCTAGAGGCTACTGGAACAGCTTTTCTGCAGGCTACTTCAGTTGCCTCAAGCCTCAGCCCTAAGCATCTCTTTTCCAAACAGAGGATTTAGGTATTTAATTTTCCTTGTTAAATGAAAACCAGGATTCTGGAGATTCAGGTGGTAAGAGGCAATTGGGTATGGATGCCTATCACAGCCCTGCAATACTGTGCTTGGTGCTGGCATTGCTTCTGCCTCAGGACACCCTTCTTCTCCACCAAGACATACTCAGATGCTGTTTGCATGCTCAGGGTATGCACATGTGAGTGTCTCATTGCCAGAGGTAATGCAAAATGCTTCAAGAAGGAGCAAATTGAGTGTCCTGGTTTCGAGACCATGTACCTCCTTCCTGAGAAATACTCTGCCTTCCAGAATAGCAGCTCATGGGGTGCCAAAGCACCAAAATGTCCTGCTGGGTAATTCCTCTGCCTCCTGTTCTGAGCCAAAACTCCCATCTTTTGATTTTATAATCTGCACTCCAATTCACAGAGGTGGTGGCAAATTTGTGCTGGTTGTTCATGCAGTCACAGGGCCTGGGGCACAACAAACTCGCAGGAAATCTGTAGCCCTCATGTGGCACCCCTTGCCTTGTTGCTATGGTACAACAAATCACTTCGTGTATGATCTGCTGCTCACTTTGCCTTAGAGCCTCAAGATCAGCATAAACAAAATTTCCCACTTCTGCTGATCCCATCGTCCTCCTCTGGAAGTGTCATCCACCTGTGGCTTATGTGCAGCCACACAAGGATGATGGAAACCTCAGGGTCTTCGTCCTTTGTGGCGCCTACCCTGGGGGGACAGGGAGGGAGAGGAAGAGCCACCGTCACTTTTGAGGTTGGCCAGGCAGTGCCAGAGGGTGCGATGCAGAAGACAGGCTGGGCAGGTGTGCCTGGGGAACCTCCAGCAGCATGGTTTAGTGCAACAACGTGGTGTCATGCAAGCAGAGACCAATAAAAAGTGCAGCATAATGAGGCTAAACCATGGACTTGCCAGCCTTGTTTGCCTATTGTGGTTTTTGGAAATTTATTTTTTTGTAATTTCTATCCCCTCAGAATCAGGCTGGTGGAGAACTTGCTGTACCTCTGGACTGTTTTCACCTGTGTGATGCTGCATTTGTAGTGCATTTCAGGTGGACTGGATGCTGAAGACTGTTGGTCAAAATGAGAAAGTTTCAAGAAAAGAACATATTGCTCTTTATATGCAACACTGAAATATTAATGGAAAAAACTTAAGGTCAAATATTCTATAAAATGCTGCTTTTGAAGTAAGAAAAATAGTCTTCATTTAATGTCATTTTGCCACTCATCTTTCTTTGAAGATAGAAGGTGCTTAGTTAAAAGACACATATACAAAAACTTTGCAACAACCCCCAAGGCTGGTAGGCCTGGGAGAGCAACGAGACATCTCGTGTGCTGTGAGAGAGGTCACGCATGAGGACTTCCTATGCCTGCGCTTGTCCATCAAACAGATGACAGATACCAAAATATCTGTGTGGGGCTGACCTGAGCCTCTATAGCTGTACAATGGGGAAATGCTGCCAGTCTTCAGCACTGAGCACGCTACCGTTCTCAGCTTATGAGCCTGATTTTGTAAAGAGGATAAAGTGTCTTGCAGAGTTTATGATTTCTTAGGATTATGGATCAGGGAGATTAATGGATTAGTCTTTTACCTTTGAGTTACTCCACACAAAGTAGGAATAAGCAATGCACGACCACTCATCCAGCTATTACTTATGTAAATGTCAGACTTTGTATGCAGAGTGCGAGCAACTTGAGGAATTGTAGCACTGTATTTTTTGTCCTATACCATTAGTTTGTTTCTCCTTACATTGGTGACTAATGCTGCATAATTTGACAGTTTTGAGGTTTAGTGTATGAGGACATTGGACTTCTCACACACCTCCAAGTGTTAAATAAAAAGCAGTTGTGTTATGGAGAGAGAGTAACCGAATCCTGGAAGCACACACAACATGCTTCTAAATGCTTAATGAGCTAGTGTTTCTCCCTTTCTTGCTTTCTGATTAACATAGGTCTTTAGCTAATTAATCCATGGATTACATTTATTCAATATTCATCTCATCTATAAGTAATCTTTACTTGAGAAGGTTTTTCAGTAATAACGATAATACCTGATCTGTCCGTGGATATTTTGATCAGGGCCTAAAACCTGCAAATTGCTGGAGCCAACTCTAATGATATATCTGAGACAGAAATCTAAAAGTTAGAGATCACTTCCCAACACTAACTTGGTTTTTTCTGACTGTTAAATAAAACTTTTTTTTTTTAAGTACATAATTGTGTTTTCCAGAGTCTCTCAGACACGCTTCATAAATCTGGATTCAGCTCAGCTGCGAGCTTATCTGGCTTTTGACCAAAATCTGGGGTTTACTTTGCAAAAAAAAGTATTTCTGACTAATCCATGGAAATCCAGCATGGGCTACATGTTAACCTGAGCATATATATATGCAGAGATCATCCTTGCCCTCATGTAATCTCTGCAATGCTGTAGTGTTTCTCAGTACTTTGACACAAGGGTCTAGGGTGACCTCTGACAGAGCAGCACGGAAACATTCAGAAAGTAAGGACTCATCAGCAGTGTTCATTGCAAACATGTAGGTCAACAGTCTCATTAATTTAATATAATCTGGCAAAGAAGTTTCTCAGCTTTTTGCAGTCTCTGACAATAATCCTCTGTCTCCCTTACAGAACAGTGGATCTGGACTATGTCCTATGCTGTTTGTGCAGTGTGGATATTAGTTATGTGTAAGGACAATGCAGTCACATTGGAAGAAATTGTGTGAGACAAATCTTATGGTGTTTAGGATACTCAACTTGGTGTCCTGCCAGCTCACGCTTTGCCCATGGAAATAACCTCTATCTGAATAATCCCAAACCGGGGTGGGGAGCATGAGGCAGAGTTATCACTTTATTTTGTTCCTTGTTATTTCATAGTGTTCTTTCTTTGGCTTTCACTCACCTTGTGCCTGAAGGTGCAGCTGGGAGTTTCCCAGGAAGGAGTGCCACAAGCCCTGTACGTGCTGTTGGGCTGCCTTTTCTCTGAAGAACTATTATTGCCAGGAGGCAGCTAACTCAGGTGGCCTGCCAGGAAAAATTAAACCCAAACAGCAAAAGGATGTGCACTGGCAGATCCTGAAGCTGAGCCAACTTGAAGAGACATCTCTAAACATCAGACCAATCATAGGGGACAGCCCTTCAGTCTTCCATTGCTTCTTATCATGTAGAAGTTGGTAATAAATTATTCTTCTTATTATTATTTTTAAATTATTCTTATCTCACCCAGCTGTGTAAGAAGAGAGCAGCACTTTAGCAGCAGTCTTATGGGAAACACTGTAGGTATTAAGACCCCAGCCTAGGGCAAAACACAAGCCCGTGTCTGCCCACTTGCTGCCACCTCCACTGACTCCACATGTCAGGCTAAGCACATGGCTGGAGTCATCCTGCATCCCATGCAAGCCTGTCAGTGCTCTCCAAACACAGCATCTAGGTGTTTGGCAGTGGTGCTGGTCAGATGGTGTATCTTGCTTCTGTATCATCTCTCCCCATCACTGGCCTTGTTGGGGACAGGCTTCAAGGACAGGAGGTTTTAGTTCATCTGGACAGTGGTGTGCGCCATGGCCTCATGGTCCTGGCACTGCATGAGTAACTAAGTGGCCCTGAGAAAACCATTTTGACTTCTAACCACAGAAATCCCTACCCTTCTCCCACACTCTTTGTAGGGAATAGGCACTGCACAAGATTTTTTTCAACCCATAACTCCCTATCTGAAGAGTTAATGAAGTCCAAAAATGAAGGCTCTAAAGTTTTCATGGACAAGAAGAGAAAAAAAGGGGAGAATATGGAAAACCAAGAGGAGTGAAGGTTTTTTGCACAAATTCTGGAGTAGGAGAGGAACATTTTCTTGGGAAGGTACATTTTTGGTAGGCTTCATTCCTACCTTACACACCTGCTCAGCCTTGGTCTGGAGGAGGTTCAGCATGATACCCTCGGCTTTGTAGGAGGTGCCCAAAAGGCTAACAATGAAGGGCACATTATGAGAAGATCATGAGAAGAACAGAAGCAATTTGTTTGGGGAAGAGAAATACAATGATTACGCATCTTAAGGGATTCTTTAATAAATTTATGTCTTGCCACAGTGACCTGCTTTCCCCTTTGCCACTCCCTGAGTGATGTACAGATGCTACTTACAAGAGTCGTACTCCCCTTCTGCTCTTAAGCAAGCAGCATTGTTTGTATATAACGTGCTCCTAGTATACGCCTAGCTAGTTGAGATCTGGTCCAGGTCAGGAGCAATGTGCAATCATAGAATCATAGAATGGTTTGGGTTGGAAGGAACCCTAAAGATCATCTGGCCCAACCTCCCTGCTATGGACAGGGACACCTCCCACCAGACCAGGCTGCTCAAAGCCCCATCCAACCTGGCCTTGAACACTTCCAGGGAGAGGGCACACACAGCTTCTCTGGGCAACGGGTTCCAGTGTCTCACCACCCCCACAGTAAAGAATTTAATCCAAATATCTAGCAATCAAATTGTCTTTTAGCCCTTGGCACCAGACAGCTTCTCCATAGGCAGGGAAGAAATGCAGTGAGGTGGTGTGGAAGGGAGAGCATTTCAGGGGGGTGGTGACATCCTTCATGTGTGAGATGGGCTAGAGAAACAGGAGAAGAGAAGTGGATGGCTACCAGGCTTTCACGGCAGGGGGATGGAAGGGGTGGGTGATGGATGCTCCATGCAGCTGAGGTGAGCAAGCCTAGAGGCAGTGCAATGGAACCTCCCTCTTGTAGCAGCCACTTTGCATAGCAAATCTGCAGATTTATCATCTCTTCTGGCAAAGGCAACACACTTTATAAAGGAAGGAGTGCTTGCACTGGATGAAACACATTTATTTTTTTCTTTCACACTGTGTTGGCTTTCTCTCTCATTACTTAGTCAGCAGAGGTTTCATTAGTATCTGATTCAGAAATAAATCCAGTGTGGCAGACCAGATGTGGTACTGAGTTAAAATATTACATTTAACAAAAGTCCTTTTTATACTTGCCATAATCCCCATGGGTGTTTCTAGAGAGCTGCCTCTGCATTTGTAAAGCACCACTACATTTCACACCCTCGTGACTCCAGTGGTGACATACCAGAGTTTCATTAAGAGATGCTCACAGTGCTCAGCCCTAGTCTCCTCAAGTCTGGCTCTTTAAGGTGGCTGCCAAACTGAAAAACTGAATGAAAAAAAGGCCACTTTGGTTCAACACAATCTGCATTTTAAACCAAATTTTTTTGTCATTGAAACATTAAAAACAAACAACAAAACAAAACAAACCAGGACTACAAAAAACTAAACCAAATTTTTTTTATGTCCTCTTGGGTTCTTGCAAAAGATGAAGAGGAAGCAAAGAGCCAAACTGGCAGAAGTGAGGATGAAGAGGAGGCGCATCCTCCAGTCGGGTGCCCTCCTCTCCTCACAGCTCCCTGGGTCAGCCACATGTGTCTTTTACAAGACCCAAGTACGATTTTGACTTCTGTCTGAATCTTTTTGAGGCCCCAGTTCTCCCATACACCATGCAACGGCACTCTGCAGGGTGTGAAATGATTTCTCTCTTCAGCCTCATTTGGCTGATGACCAAAGGCAGTGTGCCATCTCTGGCTGCAGCCAGCACCACAGCTTCACCAGGGCCCTCCTGTGGCTGCCTCAGCAGAAATAACCAGTGACGTGATGAGTGCAATACTCAGGGATAATTTCCTTAGAATGCACAGCAAAGAGAGTTCATGAGGACTTTTTGCCTCCTTTTTTCCCTCCTCTCTAGTTGCTGCCACCTTTCACATTTTTTCTTCTTTCATTTCTCTGAACTGGAGATACAGCCTCAAAAAAACAACACAAGTGAAGAAAGCAAGAGAGGATTTTATGGGCTTAAACATTTATCATATCCTAAATTATATGCATGACATGCCAGGCGATTTGTAATATTAGTTTCATATTATGTGAGTTGTTAATAGAAGACTTTCTATATTCTGTTTCTTTCAGGAACATTACTAAACATCTTGCTATTCAAGGTTATGTCACCTTTCGTTTTTATAATTTTTTTTTAAACATTGTGTCCTCTGTGTTTAACAAAATAGAGTTGGGGTTGGAATTCCTGCTTGTTAACAAAAACAGGTTAAAAAACCCCTCAAATTTTACAATCACTTATCACTGGCATCTTTAGGAAAAAACACAAACTACTGGGAGAGGGGCTGGAAGGAAGTAAAATCATTATTTCCCAGTGAGGTGAGATGATGTAGCATTCATCACAGCTGAGCTCTGCAAGCCAGGCAGTCTGCACAGGAGAGCTGTGACTGTGATCTGAGGTCAGTAATTCACCATAATAAGAGAAAAATACTTACATATAGGATAAAAGTTATGTAAGTGTGTAGCGGTTTATTTTCAAGGTGTTAAGTAATCCAACTGACTTCAGCTATGCCATGCAGTTGCTTTATGTTAGGCATAGTTTCAGAAACTTGGTGAGTCTTGGTCTTTTATAGCAACCAAGGCAAGAAATGATACCCTATTGTTTTCTGGTGTAGTTCTATGGATGCTGGAAAGATCTATTTTAGAGATACTTGTAGTCCTTGTTGGTCTGATGAAAAACTTCTGCACTGTATCTTCTTTTATTCAAAGTATCACAGAGTCAAGAACTTCTGGTAGGTCTGGGTGCTCTGAACCTCCATGTACAGCATTAAGTGTATAATGTAAAACATATCTGCATGCCTCTTCTACTTTATGGCCAGGAGAGTAGCATGTTCATATTTTTTCACACTTAAAAATATTTATAGTGACTTCATTTTCTGGAGGGTTCAGTTTTTTAGTTGGGTAAACCAAGTGTTAATACTAAAACTGAGCTTGTATGGGTGAGGTTTTCTGTATCACAATGAAATTGGATTTTTTTTGTGGAACTTTGAAACAAAAATTGCATGCAAGTGTGTCCAAGCAACTTTTTCTATTATCTTGGGCTGAGTTACCACCTGGGACAAATCGTGGTCTTCCAGCAGCTGAAGCAGGCTGGGGTTAGGCTGGCAAAACTTATGTTTCTGACAACAACCTAAGAAACGTTGTGATGTTCACTGAGCAGAGTAGCCTTCATGTTATTGCTGAGCCCCTGCTGTTAAACTTGACTTGTGATAGTGTAAAGAGTGAAGTTTAGCCTGATGTTTTAAATTTTATCAAGTATGTAGGCACTGGCCCAGTTCTTTACCTGCTTCTTTGATCAAAGACTTATTACAAAACTTTATTTGTTAAATCACTGTTTGAGTTTGAGATAGGGTGAAGATCCAAAAGCAAAAGATAGAAAGATAGGTTATTTAAGGAAGAGAAAATACTGTTGATTAAAATGCTAAGCATCAACATGGAGTGCAGAATGGATTTTGGGTTTTGTTGTTCCTTTTTCCTCTAACTGCACCGGCCTATTCCTGGGGCAATTTGTTAGCAAGTGCTCATTTGCAGTCTCACTACACAGTCACGGTTTTGGTTTAATAATGTGTCTTCTGGTTTGTAGTTCCTTGCTATGACTGCAGGACTCTTGTCAAAACCAATATGAACTTGCTTTGGCCACTGAAGAGAGAGAAAGAGCTATCTGTATTTATTAAGACCAAATGGACAAAGTCCTAAGCAAGCTACTCTGAACATGGCTTGGACCTCATTTTGAGCAGGGGGTTGGACTACTGACATCCTGGGGTGTCCCTTAAGCCTGAATGATCTTACGATGACTAAAAAAATAATCACGTGCTTGTGAGCTAATGTGAATGGTTTTGTAGGGCATGATGGAAGGACAATTTAATCTAGATTATAGAGTCTAAGCCTTTAGTTTGGGCTGGAGTTCTGAGTCCCTTCTTGTCTTCACAAAAACGATGTTAGTGTTCTCTCTATGTGACAGAGAGAAATGCTAATTGCACCTGCTGTTTCCAACGTGGACCCTATCTATCCCTGTCTCCCTTGAGCACCAGACTGTTTACTTCAGCTTTATGGAATTTTAAAGAGCTTTCTCTGAACCTTATGCCTTTATGATATGAAAGGGATTTGACAGGCCTTCCTTTTGACCTGCTAAACTCAGGATCCCTCTGGGGTTTGCCTAAGACTGAAGCTTTATCTTGTGAATTTATGCTAAAATAGTTTCCAGTGTGTGGTATTTTAGGTTACCTGAATACTGCTGATCTATTTTGTATTTCTGTAAGGAAATAAAAGCAAATGTGCCCTGGGAGAAATCTAGCTTTATTGTTGTTTTGCTACAGGGAAACAGTCTGAAAGGTGATAACCATGAGCTCAAGAAGGTCAGTGAAAGTCTTCAACTTTGGTCTTCCTATTCCCAGATTTGTGTTTTAGCCATGTTTATTTGCAGTTTTTACCTCCCACCTTTGGTTTCATGAACCAGCATTTCACCAGTTACATTATCTATTCCTTTTTGTGCCACGGATTGAATGAGAACATGTTTCTCCTGCTAGAGATTTCTAAGCAGGGCCAAATTCCTCTTTTTTTTAAATTGCAATCTCTTAACCCAGAAATTCATAACACCATTATTAAGATATTTCCCTACTGAGTAGGCCAAGGTGAGAATGCAAACTGGGTAGAGCGAAAACTTATTTTGGAAACAGCAATATTAGCAGTCTCTGACCATGGCCAGAGAGGGATCTGGAGTAGGAGATGGAAGCATTGTCTCACGGCAGGGTCAGGAGCAGCACTGTCTGTTCTACTTCTCCTCTCAATGTCTATTTGGGGGTCAGCATCTTCAGTGACAACAGTGCTGACCAAAAGTAGATATTATGATAGAGTGAGCTAGATATGCAAGTGCCTCGGTCATGTTGTAGCTCTTGGCTGTATCCTGGGTGGATTGAATGCAAGGGTAGATGAATAACAGCCGATGGACTCCTCGTTGTCTTTGGGCAGTTGAGGTATCTGAAGATCACTGCAGTGATCTAGCAGGGCAAGCTACTGCCTTCTCAACCAAGACTGGTTTGGTTGATCCCTGAGAATGTGTCTGACAGTTTAAGCACAGACCCAAGCCTGTGCCTGGCATGGGGCCTGCCCAGGGATTTTGCAAGCCCTTGTGCCCCTGTGGTCTGTGTGTGCATCTTACAGCCCCAACCAGCAGCCAAAAGCACAGAGAGGGTCCAAAGCCCTTCCATGAGCAGCTGTGGAGGTAGACAGGGACATGGATGGGAAAACAGCAGATGGTGGGCTCACTGATGCTTAGGTTTGCAGTGCTAATACCATCAGAGCACAGAGGGAAGGAAAAGGAGAACCCTACCCCCTCTTTTTTTTAAAGTTGACATTGTGAACTTGTTTTTAAATGCATTGCCATGAAAACATGCACTTTTAATTTTTTTGTTCTGAAGACTTTTCCCTTTCTAAGGCAGTCAGAATTTTAGTGGCTAGGACACTTGTCTGGGGTTTGGGAAATCCAGGCTGAGGTACCTGCTCTGTATCATGTAGATCTGGAGCATACAGACACTTCTGCTGTTTCTATACAAGGCAAATGCCCTAATACCTTGTCTGAAAGTTTAGGTCCCTCAGTCTTGTGTTGTGGCTGCTCTGCTTCTGCTAAGTGAATGTGAACTGAATTAGACACAAATCCGCGTGCCCAACACAGACAGACATGAGCTCAGGTGCCTGGAGTTCTGCAGCCTCCTAAGAAACTTGTATAGTATCAGTTTTATTGCAGTTTCTAGTGCCTCCGTAAGGAGATGAGATTTTTTTTTGTTGTTGGAAGTGTTTTCTATCTGTTCCCAAAGCCTGTGTCTCAGAAGTTGGGCTTAGGGGTGAAGAGGGGACCTGGATGCTGGTAAAATCAAGGACCTGCTGTGAGTTGCACATAGGGATTTAATGGCTTAGCTAGGCTGTGTTAATCACTTAATCCTCTGTTGCCTCAATTTCTACATTGAATTAAAAGTGCCCTTTAAAAGGATTTGCTTTGTTTCAGCAGACAACAAGGTGATCTGGGTTGTTTTTATTTGGTTTGTTGGCTTTTTTGTTTGTGTTTTATTTGTGGTTTTGTTTTGTTTTGTTTTAAATAGATAGATGCTGATTTATACACCAGTAGTTGCTCTTAGGAAAGCACCTCTGAAATTGATGGAGCTATGCTGATTTAAGCCACCTAAAGATTTAGTCTTCCATTTTGTCAAGACTGAGTGAAATGATGCTTTGTGCTTGTGCTTCTCTGTGCTCCCAGGAGATCCCAGGTGACATTGCCACCATCCATTGGGCTCCAGTTCACATTGCAGGGGAAGCAGGAGCTGCAAGGCATAAGTGAATGAAAACAAATGCATTTTTATAGTATGCCTTTTAAAGACAAGGAATACAACTGAAGTTTGTGAAACTGAAATCATGGAGAAAAATAATGTCAAGTCTTGAGGGCTTTTGGAGTGTCTTCAGAGCAGTGGAGCCAGCTGAGGCACCAGATAACTCGGGACTTCGGTTGTGAAACACGGAAGCTGTTGCATTTGGACCATTGGATGTAATTTTGCTTAGTCTAGGAAGATACATGGAGAAGGGAAGTTAAGTTTTCTGAGGGATTTCAAGATGTGAAAAATTTGGTTTAGCATGTGTTAGAGTTTAAATGCAAACATTATGAAATTTTTCAGTGATGGGATTTTTTTTTCCTTTTGTTTGGTGTTTTTTTTTTCTTTTTTAACTCCGTTTTCCTCAAAATTAATCTTTGGCTAACAGAGCTATAAGGGTAGTTTGAATGGAAGCATACTAATATTTTTCTGCAAATGGAATCTGCCTTTAATATTTGATGGTGATGGCATTGCACCATTCCAGTGGGCTTTCACTTTTGACCCCCACCTCCCTCAGATACTGCAAATCGGTGCTGTCTCAAGAATTTATATATGACCTCTTGATATCACATAGGTCTTGTTACATTGTCAAGTAAAAGGAGAATTCTTGCTGTTGAGCTGTATTACTGTACTCACTGATAACAACAAATTGCTAATTTAATGGGAATGAAATGTTGCTACTATAAAAAAAATATAAATTATAAAAATTAGATTGCTCTGTCAAGAAATTCAGAGATTAAAGTGCCTATTTGAGTGTATATATATGCAGATCTAATGGATGCAAGGCTATAAATGCAGAAGGGAGGGAATGATTACAGCAGTAGATTTGTGCACTTATCAATCTATAAAAATCAAAGAGCCAAGGCATCTTTTAAAGGAAAATCAGGATATCATTAACTGGAAAGTAAGATTTCAGACATGATAAATGGAAGATAAACTGTGACATTTATGTTCAGAAATTCAGGTCCCTCATTGATTGCTTGGACAGATTTAGACCTTTTAAAAGCATCTCTGTCTGTCTGTTGGAGGGGCCCTCCCAAGTCCCTACAGATAAAGTCCATCCTCTTCTTCACATGGGAAACTTCATCACTAGGTTTATCATCAGCAGCAGCTGTCAGGGTGAAGTTCGAGCTGCTCTTCTTCACTCCCTTGCATTTCTTACTTGCCTGACTCAGCTGGATCCATTTTTATTACTACTTCTTGTAATTTTGAGGAACACAGAGAAAGACAGCTATTTCAAACAGCATTTAAAAAAATACTTATTTTTTATATTTTTGTTCATGCATGGCTTTGAAAGAATGATGAGCAGAATATAGCAGAATTATCTAGTGAACAAAAATTGCAAGAATAAAAAGCAGTAGCAGAAGTTGAAAGCACAGTGAAGATCCTGTGTGAAATGAGAAAACTCTCCTGGATGATCTACAAAAGGATATTTTAAAAATGATCTGTTTCTAAATCACAACTCTGTGAAAGATAACAGGTCAATGTGAAAAGGAGATTGCCTTGAGGAGACTGGACACTTGACTTTCAAAACATGTAACCTTTTATTAAAAGGATAACTGATATGCATGTATATTTTTGTATCAATTAACACAAGACAAAGTTTGTATACGTGTAAGACTGAAGAAACATGTGGCTGCAATTAAGCAAGCCACACAAGTATAGTCTCCCAGGAATACAGAGTGGTGGCTGTGTTTCTGGTATGGCCTGGCAAATTGACTATATTGGACCCTTCCACAAACATGCCAAGACAAGCTTCTGGGTGGGTCACAGAGTTTGTTGACTGCACTGCTTGTCTCTTTATTTTGCTGGGCTTGGGAACATGTTAATACAAATAATGGGCATGTGCTTTGCCCTGGAGTTGATGGCCTTACTGTGCTGGGAGATCTATTTTGTGGAGAGGGTGAGGGAAGCTGAGAACATGCTAGAACAAACAATGACTATGTGCTTTGCCCTAATACTGATGGCCTTGAAGTAGATGGACATCGCCTGCTGATGGGAAGCAGAGAATAAATCTCTTGTTTTCCTTTGGTTCTGTGTGCCCCTTTTGCTTTGTTAAACTGCCTTTATCTTGACCCATGAGTTCTTTCCATCTTATTTTCTCTGCCTCCCTCATCCTGCTGAGGAGGGGAGTGCTAGAGTGGCTTGGTGGGCACCTGGCGTCCAGCCAAGCTTAACCCATCACAATCATTATATCCTAAGTCATGAGAAGAACGAGTAGAAGAAACGCCCCTGGCAGTCAATGACACTTTTCCATCACAAGCAACTCCACTGATGTCAAATTGTGTTTTCAATCCCCATGCCAAAAAGAAATGTGTGCCACAAAAGCCCATGGATCGTGTCATTGGACAGGAGTGCAAGCAAGAGTACATTGGGGCACCTACTGGCTTTTCAGTATCATTTGGAGCAAATAAGCATATTGTGAACTATTGTGTTTTGTTAATTTGCTCTCCAAAAAGTATTATGCTAGAGTGAAAGCAGTCAATACAAAGCAGTCATGGGAAATTACCCTACTATGAGGAGTACTGTGGTTACCTCTACAGTAAGCACGAAGCACTCAGCAATTCAGAGTTAATAGGGACATGTACAATGGTACGGATGTAAAGATGTCTTGAGAGCATCTTGAAAGCTGGCCAGAGAGCTCTTGGCATTTTTAATTTTTATTTTCATACTAGTGGGACATATTGTCCTTTTACCTGCCTTTATTTCTTCCTAAGCTGCTTATCATGAGCTCTGGCATACGTAAAACCAACTTGCTGTGATGTGAAATGCTTTGGAAATTCTTCTCAAGACTTGCATGACAGAGAAGTTATTCTTCTGAGTCCTTGAAAAGTCCTTGCTGTGCGTTTATATCTCTCTGTGTGTGTGTGTGTGTGCGTGTGCGCGCGCACCCCGTCTCATGCATGTGAAAATAATGTTGTGATTCATATGTAAATATGAGAACCTAAATGATACCTAAGAGTACAAAAGTTCAAAAAGTACAAGTGATCTTGCTGGACTGAACAACAGAAGACCATTATTGTTCCTGTTCAGTGTCAGAAACCTTGCCATAACTGTACCCACAGATATCTGTGCTGCCTCGCTTTGTCAGCTGCATTTTCCCCCCAAATATGGTACTTTAGAAATGCTGGCAGGAGCTGCGCTGGTTTAATGCTGATTTGAGTGCAGAATAACATCAGTGTTTTTTAAGAGATATCATTAATAAATCACTCTAATTTATTAGAATTTAAAAGACAACTGAATGTCATGCTTAGGTACGTGGTCTAGTGGTGGATTAAGGGCTGGTTCGATGGTTGGAGTTGATGATCTTGAAGGTATTTTCCAAACAAAACCATTCTATGATTAAAGTCTACAGTTTAGCTAGGCCCTTTCATTAATATTAGGGAAAACTCTGGTCAAGCTTCCCAGCCTGAACTTAAATATGGAGGTAACACAAAAAGAACTGGTTTCATATACAGTTTGGAAAGCTGAGGGTATTATTTCCCTTTCTAGGCATTGTAATACCACTACCATACTTGCACATTTACAAGTACCAGTACAATCCCTTCCCAGCACTAGGAAGCAGAGATGTCACTTTATTCCCCAGAAGGAAGGAAAGCTGAGGAGGAGTTTGCTGTCTTAATGGAACTTGGGTCCAGGGCAAGGTGTGGGCTGTTGTCTGAGGAGGGTTAGCCTCAGCAGTGAGGAGCTGGGTTTCTGCAAGCTGGCTGGGCAGGATTCATTCCAGGTCATCGTTATCACCTCTGATATGGTCTGGGTATGACTTCTGTCTTCTTTTGAGACAGCAAAAATGCACAGCCTTTTCTCTCTAGCTGCATTTCTTCTGGCTGATGTGTTGAATTTTAAACAAGCTATCTGGCTTTTTCTTCAGTTTACTGTGGAGGGAGTATTTGCTGCTCGACTGTTGATGTTGTATTCTTAAAATGAGATAGAAATAATTACAGTATCCCATATTTCAAAATACATGCTGCCTAGCATGTCTTGTAAGGCGCTTCCTTATTCTCAGTAGAGATAAACTGAAACTCTGCTTGTAGTTGAGTGTATTTAATACAGGCACATTTTTTTCTTGGGAGAAGTTTCCACTGTGGCAGTTGCAGGATAGAGAGAGAAAAGACAAAATTATTGAAAAGACTCCTGCTACATCCTATTTTGCTTCATTCCGAATGTTGAAAACAATTTATGGGGTGAAAATATGCACAGATTATTTTCTGTTGTCTGCAAGTTCTTCCATATTAGGCCACAGAAAGAAAGTATATTGCATATATGTACCCATATTCATATCTTTGCATAGTGCTTTTAAAAGAAAGGCAAAAATGACATGTTGAGGTGTGGACCTTAATGCACAGACTTTTTACACTTCGTAACAGTGCTAGTATTATCAATACTTTTCTATTGTTATAGTACTGAGAAACCAAGCTGGTTGGAAGTGTGCTGGGAGCAAGACAAAAAGTCTCTGCCTTGGTGAGATTAAAATCTTCTTCTAGTATATCCTGCTTGCTTGAAAAACCCAGCTGGGATTTTCCAGCTTTTACCTGGGAGCTATTCCCACTCACAGGAGGGGAAGGATGGTATCAACCTTTTGAGTTATACTTGAGTAGTTATACTTGATGCGCTGGGAGAGGAGGACATGGCTTGAGACCTGTAGGGAAGCTGGCAATAATCTCACAGTAGCCAAAGCATGTGAAAATTAGCATTGTGGTTAATGGTCAGCCCTGCTGATCTAAGCTAGAGAAACTGGTCAAAGCGAGAGGCAAGATTTTCTGAAAAACAAAACTAAGCCAAGACTTCTTTCAGCCAGGATCTGCCCCATATCTGCAGAGGTGCAGGAGGAAGATTGCAGGCTGCTCTTCTGCAATATGCAGATTTCCTATGAGCACAGAGTATACCCTGGCCTTTGTTGGGATGCTGAGCTCAAGGCTAAGCTCTGAATTGATTGTGATTAAATGTCTAAGGTCACGCACAGCAAAAGCAAGTGGTGCAGACTTTGAAACATAACATTGATCATGCATGGGGACAAAATCAGGAAAGGAAACAGCAGAAAGAATTAGTTGTGAGCTCCTGATGTTGGAGAGTGATGGAAGCTGTGAGGAGCTCACTCAGCTCCAGGGGCTGCAAGTGTGATGCTGCCAGCACAGGACTGGGGGCTCTCCCCAGAGGGAAGGGGGCAGCACAAAAGTCACTTCCTCTGCATTTTGTTTGGTTGTTTTTTTTTTTCCCCTCCCAAACTCAGCTGACTACGGACCCACCTCCTCCAGTTCTGCCTGTATTCAAGCAGATGAGATCCAGAATTATTCTCCTGGTTATTGCATAAACACCCAGGGAGCAGTAGTGTCCCTATGTACGGAGGGCTATCAGGTGTGCCTGTAACTGGCCAGCTGAGTGGAAAACAAACACCATCTGCATCAGGTAGAAATGGATTGAAATGGAAAATCAGAGAAGAAAAAAAAAAAGGCCTATAAAAGCCTAGAAACACATTTGAGAAGCACTGGCGTGTTTGAAACTACACAGCAGTATGTACTGGCCACACCAGCACTGTGTGTACAGCGCTTGCTTGCGATATCCAAGCTTTTATGGTGATTTTCATAGGCCCATAAAGGATAAGGGCTTCTTGTTAGCTAACAAAACATGTGGCATAGTTTAATTAGCTTCCTGGGGAGGGAAAATCCCCATGGATTTAAATTATGAGAAAACTCATGGATTTTAAACAAATTCTGCAAACATAAAGCACATTTTTGGCTGGTCTCCCAACTTCCAGTTACACAGGATTGTTTTTGTCCTTCTTGCCAGCACTCTGTGCTGCCTCCTTGTGTTTTATAGCATGAAGGAAATGATGCTTTTACCTATAGTGGGGTTTTTTGTTGTTTGTGTTGGTGTTTTTCTTTTTTAAAAATCAAAGTTCTTGACGGCATTTAGCGGAAGCCTCCACCTTTCTGCTCTACTGCTTTCGATTTCTGTGTCCTGGGAGGAGGCTACTACCCTGCTGACTCTGGCATGTCACCCCCAAAGCTGTGTGCTTCTCCTCTGTGGGAACCGTTTCCTGAGAATCCCACTCAGTTCTTAAACATCTGGCACCAGGTTATGGTGAACTGCTTTATCATCAGTTAAATCCAAAGTGTCGCCCCAGGAGACTTGGAAAAAGCAGAGAGAACATCTGTCTTGGGTGGTATTGCTGCACCTTTATGGCAATCTGTCTCTTGCAATCTCAATTGTATGAGATGCAATCTCAAATATCCTCACACACAGTGTAGGGATCGTGGAGCCCAGAGAGGTGCGTCCGTTCCTATTGCTCTCTTCCTTTTGTGAGTTGTGTCAGAAGCCACTCTTCAATCTTGGATTTTAAATGTTGTTTCTTGTGAGCTGACCTCTGCTTCCACATAAAGTGTTAGAAGATGTTTGGGTTTTTTTGTCTCTGATCAATGACTAAAAGTTCATTTCTTGGGGCATTCACTAGTACAGACACCTTGCTTCAGTTTCACACTGTTTCTCTTTGAAATAGTTCATACCTAAGAGTCTGGTTGCATACTTCAGAACGGAGACTTATCTGTGGACCACTGAAAATATGCTGAATATTTTTGTAGAAACCTGTATAAATGTAGCATAGGATAAATTTTAGAAATCATCTCTGTGGGAATGGTGGAAATCCTGATTCTGTGCCATTCCCAGATCATGAAAGGTTTTCATAATCAAGATCATAACAGGTTTTCACAAGTGGAAAGTTGTAAATTAATACATATGAACGGGGAGGTGCTGAGCAAGAAAAAATTCTACTGGAGCCCTTCACAGAGGGCTTCCCACTGCAGCCAGAGGCCAAGGACCTACCATCCTTGAAGACCATCTCTTGGCAGAGATCCTAATCCTGACCCTTGGAGAGACAGGGATCAGTCCAGTTAAATGCTAGACTAATAACTATGATCCCTGAATCTGACTTTCTGTGTCACATAGGTCATGTAATTTCATTTTACTTATTTATTAATTAATGCCTTATTTTTTTTGACTGAACTCAAGTGTCTCTCTTCTTAAAAGCTAAGGACTTTGTGTAGTTGAGATCCAGTACATTGCAAGCTGCCTTGTTCCAATGATCAACATTGAAATAAATGCTCTCCTTCCTTGTAGCCTGAATTTGGCTAGATTATTGTTGCTGTCACTGAGCATGTTTTTAAACCTTTATCTGATAGATTTGGTTCACCTGTAAATATATGTGTGTTTCTCTTTGTAAACATAGAAAGAATCTTAACTAATCAGATCTAGATAAAGTTCTGGATATAATTTGCAAATTGGACTGCCTCAGCCCAAAGCTATAAGGTAGATTTCCTATATCACAAATTATTATTTTCATAGCCCTGGGTTTGCTTTTTAATGTAACCTCTGTGGTTTTGCTAATGAGCACCTGGTTTAAGTGAGTACCACCACTTAAGTGACCAAACTACCCATCATATAAATGGTGTAACATCCCTACAGGACAGTGATGCTTTGGGTCAAATTCTGCTGTTAAACAATGGATTAAACCAAGATCAGCTCTGGAGGAGATCAAAACTTTAATATTTTAACCTCCTGCCATCCTCACATCCTCTCTCATCCTTGTTTCTTACTCTCTGTGTTAATATGGGAGATAGTAATGTTCTTTTTGAGCCTGTGCGTAGGAAAGATCATCAAGTTTTCTCTCCCTGTGACATGTGAAAGGAGCACCTTGCTCTCGCTAGAGGAAAGAGACAAATGCTGCTTTCACACCCCTCTGCTGCCACGTCCTCAGGGCCACCTCACCAAGGCAAGCTCAGTCCTTTAATCTAGGACTAAGTGGTAAATTGATGCAGGGGCCATGAAGCAAACTCGTAAATTAGTCTACTTAAAAGGCTGCACTTTACATATTTGAAGATAGTTGAAGCATCATGACTAATTCATAGAATGATAAAATGTTGACAGGAAAAGAGCCATCTATCCCCACCTTTCTATCCTTAGATTAAATAGCAAGAAAGCCTACCTTTTTTGTCCCTCCTTTCTATCCTAATGGATGTGATTGTGAAACATGGAAATTTTTTAAATTATTTTTTTTTTTACATAAAAGCGTCTTTTTTGATTCTGCACTATAAAAGCATGGATAAGGCAATGAAGATCAAGAAGAGGCTTACTGTTGTTTATGTGGCCTTGTCTGAGATGCCAAGGGCATTGTTTCTATTGCATCCCAGCCTTGTTCAGCAATGAAGTAAAAAAAAAAATAATTGTGCCACGGCTTTTTCTGCTGTGAATAGTGCAGCAATCATATTTGCAGGGAGAAGACTTCTGTTATTCATGCATTGGCTGCATCAAATTGATGACAACAGTCTTTTAAATGGATATCTATCTTGCACAGCTCTGTTTCCATGACAGTAGCCAAAAGACGACTGTGCTGCAATGGAGATAATAAGGTAGTTTTTCCGTATGGAGCACCTTGATGCCCACAATAATTCCCAGAGAATTTATTTCAAATTCCTAATTATTATCCATTCTATGCAGATCCAGAAATGAATATTTAAAAAAATTTATTATCCCTATCAAAGCATCCTGCTGCATGAAAGTGCTAGAAAATTAGTTTCTCTTCACCCTTTATTGCCTCTCTATAGGCTGATCCTTACATGTGATACAGAGCCTTCAATACCATGAAAATCTGTGGAACATTGGAAAGAGGAAAGGAAGTAAAATAGCAAGAACCTGAAATTCCTATGCCTTGAAGGCAAATCAGCAGTTTTGCTAGTAATCACAAGTATTAGATAAGCAGCGCATGATAATATATCAGCGACTTTCTTTCCTGTCTTACTTTTAATCATTCTATCGTGTCCTAGAAGGACTGTGTTCAGCTATATAAGCTGACTGAAATACGAGTTAACAGTGGTAAAGCAGTTTTGTCTTCCTTTGCTGAATTAGTGGGTCAACTGATACAAGTCCCACCCTCTGTCACCCCTTTGTTTGCTTCACAGTGGCTAGTGCTCCCATACCAGTTGTCTCTGTGAAATACATGTACTCTTGTATTAAGTGGGAATTTACAGACCTGGGCACCAGCACAGGAAAGCAAAAAACCTGGAAAACACATATAGGCTAAGCTTTCTTCTTTTTTTTGTCCTTTATTTCTTGTTTTTAAAAGCAGTTGAGAACAACTCCATACAAAAGCAAAAACAAGATGAAGAAAGGATTTTTCAGAAACCAGATTCACCCAAGCAAATTCTAGAGGCAGGAAGATACAGTCAAATATTGGTTTTCCAGGCTGAAAGCTAAGAATGAGCAGAAATATATGAGCTGAAGAAAAATCTTCCCTGAGGGTAGCTTGGTTCAATTTTGAATGTACTAAGAAAACTTGACAGCTGTTAAAAACTGGCCCCCACAGCTTTCACCTGATCTGTGATGTCTTGGCAGATGTGTGTCAAGCAAGCAGGATGAAGCTTTCATTTGTTTCTTTCTGCATTTTTCTGTGTATCTTGATTTTTGCCTCACCTCTCTATACGTACAAACAGGCTTGCCATCCACCCGGTTCCTGAATGAAACATATTTCTGCAATAACTGATTCAAACCTTTGTAGTTATCTCTGGATGAGCTGTCAGGATAGGGTTTGCTCCAGGGCTCAGTGTTCCCTACAGCTACACCACTTCGGGCCAAGCACCCTTTCCGATCTGGCAAAGTGGTTTGCTCCTGCCATAGCTCCCTCCCTCTGCCTGCCTGCAAGCTTTGCCCTAAATCTCCTTACCACCTAGTCCCATGACCGGCTGTCCTCCCCTTGCCTCCCAGACCCATAACCAGATTTGACTCCTCACATCTTCGTTTCTCATATCTGGCATCTCTCAGAGACTTCTAATTATTTTTGTATTTTTAAAAATCCATTGATGTCTCCTCAGTCCTTGTTGCATCTCTCCAGGCTCTGTGCTGTAACGTCTCTAATGTCCTCACATCTTTTCATTTCCAGCTATTCCAATTGATCTGTTTCCTCCTGTGTTGTTTTTAATACTTATTCTTCTCCTCAGCCTAGCCACTGCTTTTGCAGCTTTAACAGCTTTACTTCTTCCAAGTCAAGCCTTGCCTGATCTCTCTCACTATAATTATCTCCATGATTTCCATTATCATCTCACAAAATGTATATTCACTTACCTTTTCCATGCCTGATTTGAGGTCCCCCTGCCCAACCTCCTGGCACTCCTTGCAGTGCCTCCCATTGCCTGTAGCAGGGATGGACAGTCAAGCTTGTGGACACCACGCTCCTCTCCAATCTCCAGAGCCACAAAAGTGTCTGGCTTGCAAAACCCCTAGGTACCACAGCCTGGAATTATGGCTGAGGTTAAGGGCCTTGGAGCCATGTGAGAAAAGTGCTTGGGAATAGCTTACACCTTGTAAAATTTTACCAGGAGACCAAAATCCAGCTGAAAGATTTCACTCGCGAGCATGAGTTTCCATGTCTGTACTTGTGTTTTCTTCCCGGGTGTAGACAGAAGCAAAGTGGGCTGCTTCTGCAGCCTAGCCACAGCAACCCCCGTTTCTCTCTGTCAATGGCTAATTTCTAGAAGAAAAGTCTTGCATCTGGATTAAGATTTGCTTTTAACTTTCAAGCCCAACCAGCATTGCTGTTGCTTCGCGCATTTCTTGCCCAAGCA
>NW_010187891.1:0-4162 GCF_000695765.1 Mesitornis unicolor | reverse complement strand
TCCCTGGTGGTTGCATGGGTCTGCAGCCCAATGATGCTGCTCACCACTGTGTGTTGCAGCCCCTTCCTGCCCTGTCTTGGTGTGGAGAGGGCCTTTAAACTGGAAGAGGAGAGACTTAGATTAGACATTAGACATCTCCACTATGAGGGTGGTGAGATACTGGCATAGGTTGCCCAGGGAAGCTGTGGATGACCCCTCCCTGGAAATGTTCAAGGCCAGGTTGGATGGGGCTTTTAGCAGCCTGGTGAGGTGTCCCTGCCCATGGCAGGAGGGCTGGACTAGATGATCTTTAAGGCCTCTTCCAACCCAAACCATTTTATGATTCTATGACAAAGCCCTATCACAAGCCAGGGGCTAGCCTGTCACAGAGGTTGTGGTGTGCCCATGATTTCCCCGAGTTGCCCTGCTGGCCACCCCAAGGCTGTCTTGCCCTTTTCTGAGCTGTGTTTCTCTTCCTGAGATGTGGAGCCTGCTCATCAGCCCATGCAACCTGACTGCTGTTAAAGCAACGGGGAGCCATGCTGATTTACACCTCCTAAGGAGCCAGCCCATCCTGCTAGCGTATTGTTTAAGTAATGAAAATATCAAAAGTGGTTGACTTCTTCTACTCAGAGCTGCCATAATTTTCTGTAGTGATGAGATAGTAATTTAATTTGTTTATGTATTTATTTTATTCTGTTGTGTCTGAGGATTATTTGCCTGAGGGGAGACCTCATTCATGTTTATAAATATTTAAAGGGTGAGTGTCACGAGGATGGAGCCAGGCTCTTCTCGGTGACAAACAATGATAGGACAAGGGGTAATGGGCACAAGCTGGAACACAGGAGGTTCCACTTAAATTTGAGAAGAAACTTCTTCTCAGTGAGGGTGACAGAGCACTGGAACAGGCTGCCCAGAGAGGTTGTGGAGTCTCCTTCTCTGGAGACATTCAAAACCCGCCTGGATGCCTTCCTGTGCAACCTCATGTAGGTGTTCCTGTTCCGGCAGGGGGATTGGACTAGATGATCTTTTGAGGTCCCTTCCAATCCCTAACGTTCTGTGATTCTGTGATTCTGTAATTAGTGTTAGAAAATTTGAGAAAGAAATACTGTGAATGCTGAAGGTGAATTTGCTTCCCACCAATACCAGGTTTAATGTGGCACAATTAAGAAAACATAAGGGGCACCTCCACCCTTTTTTAGCATTGATGCAAAAGCAGTGGGGTTTCACTGGGGACCCAGCCAGCAGCACAATGGGGTGCTCCCTTGCGCGATTCATCTGGAAGTGCTTTAGGGCAGCATCAGCTGCGGTGGCCACCCCTTGGGGGAGGCAGATCAGTGTCCCCTGCACTGCAACCATTGCTCTTCCCAAGGACACAGTGGGAGGTGGGGAAAGCTTTCAGTGTGTTTTTTTAAGCAGTCAGACACAAGGGGACTCCACGCTCATGTAAGGGTGAAATGAAAGGCAGTTGGTCTCTGAGGAGCAGCTGTGTGAACATATATATTTCTTTAAATAAAGAGTTTGTCTTATGAGAGCAAGTGATGCCATAGGTAAGGAGTGATGGACTCGTTGCCATGGGAACTACTCTTTCTACTTGAATAGCAAAATCAATAATTGCCTAAAGCCTCCACTGTGTGTTTGGAGTTTGGTCCCTTTTTGTCATGTAGGTTTTGTTAGAGGGAATATGATGAATTCTGCAAGAAAACAAAATCTCTGTGGATGCTCTGCACTGTTCCCTGCCTGTCTCGGGCCCTGCAAGGTGATATATTAATGCCATACCTCAATTTAAATAGATGGAGTCTTTATCCTGCCATGCTGAAAGCCTAATCCTGTAGCCCTTGCCTTTATTTTAGCAGAGCAAAGCCTATGCTCCTAGGAATGGTAAACAAAATACCAGCAGGGCTACCAGCACTGGTCAAGATCGCTGGCATTAATAAAGACTATGTGGTCTGACCACAGTGTGAGAAGTGTAGGGGCTGCTGAGTTTGATCCAGGTGCTGACAAGTAACTACCTATAATTTTGAATCCCTCCCTATGAAGGAATCTCTTTGGGAACTGGTGAACCAGACGTTTTCCTGGTGCAGCTCCCCAGAGCCCTTGCACAGCTCCCTTGTGTCCTGGAGACCACCAGGGAGCTGGTATTGCTCGGTCACCATGATGCCAAAAGAAGGTATTGCTCCAAGTACGTCATTTTGGTCAGCAGTGAAATAATTCACAGTGTTAATGCATTATAGAGTCATTACTGGGAATGAAGCTAATGCCCCACTGAGATGAATGGAGGTGATTCATGCTGCTCTGAACTGCTGGGTTCACTTGTTTACAAACTCAAGCTGCTGATGTGACTGCTCAGTTGCGTCCCAGGTTATAAGTTAGCTTTTTCTCATCATTAATTTCCCTTTTTATTTTTCTGGGGGGTGAGAAGCCTTAAAGGGATCCATTTAAATTCTGCATATGTTTTGTGTATTTGTGGTAGCAACATGAATAGATAGATGCATTGGTTTATATCTAAATATTTGTGTTCAGCAAAATGATTTAATGATGATAGGATATAGTTCATGAACATTCCCTTCCTTGGCTACTTTCAGTAGTGCTGGTCTTTCACACTTGGGAGCCCCAGGGATCTTTTTAATCTCTGCAGTTTACAAAATATAGCAACAACCTGAGAATAAACAAGAAAAATACTTGGAAGAGAACTTGGTTTCTCTCCCTTCTCACCATAGTCAACTTGTTTATACTGTTGTTTTTGAGTTTTTCCAGAGCACAATATCATACAGGGGCCATTTACAGTCTCAAAAATAACATTTTTTTTCCAATGAGAACAGATTTTGTTTATATAATTTTTTTTATCCACAGGGAGTTTGAGGAAGCCAGATTTCAAATCCTGGAGTCCCATTAGAGCCAGTAGACATAATTTAATCGTAGCACCAGTGCAGACATGGGTGTTAAGATCAGGACACCACTAATAATAGTAGCAAATCGGATCATCACACATTTTCTGATGAGTTGTTTTCCCAAGGTGTGACCTGGACATGCAAACACCTGATACGAGCTATCACTTAATGTCTTAGTGCATACTGGTCCCAGTTTTACCCTGTATACTGGTCCCAGTTTTACCCTGGCATCTTGGCCTGTATTAAAAACAGTGTGACCAGCAGGTCCAGGGAGGTGATTATCCCCCTGTACTCGGCACTGGTGAGGCCGCACCTCGAGTACTGTGTTCAGTTCTGGGCCCCTCACTATAAGAAGGATGTTGGGATTCTGGAGCGTGTTCAGAGAAGAGCCACAAGGATGGTGAGGAGTCTGGAGAACAAGCCTTATGAGGAGTGGCTAAGGGAACTAGGGTTGTTTAGCCTGGAGAAGAGAAGGCTGAGGGGAGACCTCATCACCACCTGCAACTACCTAAAGGGAGGTTGTAGAGAGGTGGGTGCTGGTCTCTTCTCCCAGGTGATGGAGGATAGAACAAGGGGAAACGGCACCAAGCTGTGCCAAGGGAGATTCAGGTTAGAGATAAGGAGGAAGTTCTTTACTGAGAGGGTTGTCAGAGGCTGGAACAGGCTGCCCAGGGAGGTGGTGGAGTCACCATCCCTGGATGTATTTAAAGAGCAGGTAGATGAGGTACTTAGGGATATGGTTTAGGGGGTAGACAGGAGCGGTTGGACGTGATGATCTCGGAGGTCTTTTCCAACCGAGCGATTCTGTGATTCTGTAAATTCAGTACAATTTAGTCTGACCATTTATTTGGCATATACAGTTGTAGGATGCTGCTCATGAAACCATTAGGGGCTTGTTTCCAACTTCTTAAATTTGTTAAGCTCAGCCAGTTTTGTACATTTGAAGTTTGCTATCTTCAAAGCATTAACTCATTAGCAATGACTTTTAGTGGTCTTTCTTATTTTGGGTTGGCAAATTTAGTCCAGGAATCTGCTTTTTCCAGATGAGTGCATAGAAGTAAAAGCCCTTTTCTGGGTAGATGGGTTTTGGGGTTTTTTTTTAGCTTACTGGATTTATTAATAGGATTATTTCAGAAAGAATTTGAGTATTTCAGTAGAATTGTCCTTTCAGTCCCATTCAATGAAAATGGTATATCCCGTGCCCAGCTTCTTTCTGGTAGCAACAGGGGTCTTTTGGTGCCCCCTCCAATGTTTGGCTACATATTGATGACACCAAGCTGGGAGGAGTGGCT
>NW_010187890.1:13203-23347 GCF_000695765.1 Mesitornis unicolor | reverse complement strand
TTTATTTTATTTTTAATTAAAAGTATTCATCTTAAAAGGGAGAATGTCAGAGAGTTAATAGTTAAATGTACATTTTTGAGAAGTAGTCATAGGTAGTAAGTGAAGTCCATGCTATATTCTACAGATTCAAATTAGCCTAAACCTGCAAGATCAGATAAGACACCATTTGCTTTATTTTGCCTGTTGTTCTCTTGCACAGTCTGTGCTGAATTAATACATGAGGTGGAACATGTTGTTTTCAGGTAAAGCTCCTATTGACTTCCTAGAGAGGAAGAAGAGTGTGCAAACTGATGTTCTTTTGAAGTAGAACTTCACATGGTTATGTTTGTTCAGTTACTTGTCACCACATACAAAATGGTCCTGCTTGCTATTGATATTTTGTCAGACTAAACCAGTCTTTTTCACTTCAAAGAGATTCTTATTAACTCTGTTTCAAAGCCCATGAAGGTATGTTTTATCAAGCGCTCTATCAGCACTGTGGAAGTGGATTTTCTAAGAAACCCAATTGACTTCTTGAGTCAGTTACTCTGTTAAAGCTGCTTGAATGGTTTTCAGAACATGAATGTTATAAGAAGGAGGTAATCTTGCAATTTTCTGGCATGTTGAAGGTTTTCAGTTGTCACCTACATTATTGTTTCTAGAACTGCAGTGTTGTTCAGTCTGGAAGGCACCTCTGGATATCACCTACTTTATCTCTCCTCCTCTTCTGACCAAGAACATGTATTTTGCCTGTAGTGGGCAAGATGCTGACCTAAAGAGATGATGTCTGTGAAAATGAAGTTTCTCCTGGGAGTACCTTAGTGGTTGCAAGCCTTTCATTTGGCCAGACTTCTGCAATCAGAAGTGTATAGAGTCCATTCAGATGATAAAATTGCATGCACACATTAAAGAATACAAACACATTTAAGCACTAAAACAGTTGTTTTAAGAAAGACAAAATCAGCCATTTTAGGACAGTTTTTAAATGTGAGCCTACACCTAAACTGTGTCGCTGGATATGAAGAGATTGCAGTAAATAGTGTCCAGCAGATGTAACAACCTTCAGCACTTCAGAATAGGGTGTCAAATGAGATGTGTCTTCACTGTCTCAGTATAATGAAGATCAGTGTGACAGACAGTAAAAGTGGAAGATCAAGCAAATTGGTGGAAAACCTAATTAAGAGAAATACCATTTTCTCACTGGTATATAATGACAGTTGGCAGAGCTAAAGACAGTTGTGGGAGGAGATAATTCATTTAGTTAATATTCAGGCTAGACACTACTAAATTTCCACAAAAAAGAAAGAAAAACATTCTCTAAAGATATATACTTCACTAGTCACATTTACTGAACTATAAGACATGCTTCTTCAAACCCTTAGAAAAAGGAAAGGATTAGTTTTGATCCACATAAAATAGTGAATTCAGCTAAAAAGACACAAAAATTATTATGCTTGAGCAACTAGGCTCTTCATCCAGTCTGTTTAACAGAAACTGAAAATGAACACATTCTACTTTTAATATTTGCAAATTTCTTAATTGGGGAAAGTTATTTTTGCTGTTGGCAACAGTTCAGTTAGGGTTTTGGTTTTTTTTTTAAGCCTCAGTCCTGCAACACATATTGAGAACCGAGTTGTTAACTTTTGCTTTGATTGTTCAAATAGCACTTGTTTTATCCCATTTTAATGCAAGCCCGATCAACTGAGAGATTTTTTTTCATGCTATACCTCAGTATCATAAAAACTGATAGCAATGGTGTGATTTTCTCATCAGCTTTTATTTGTAAAGCAATAGCTCCTGCTTTGTTACCTAATGTATAGAAACTATGCAACGGTAGCGAGGCAAAGGGGCTTTTAGCATTGAGTATTATGGCATGTGGGTCTTCATGGCATCTCATGTCTGCATGGACTTCCTTGTAGACTTCAACTACATCTGGTCAGTCAGTCTGAAACCCCTGCTGAAGATCTTGCTTGAAAAGCCAAATTTCTTAGCTATGATGTGTCTTGTGGAACTGGCTCCAGACTTTTTCCAGAGTCTCTGAAAATTCCTCAGAATGGTTCAGTATACACACTTTCTTGCTGTAAATAGGGTGTGCAAAACCATGGAAGCATCTGATTTTGCTACGCTGTCCTTTGTTCATGTAATTAGAACATTGCAAGGCAGTGGCATTTTGGTAAGACAGGTTTCATTTACCTAAAAATATTTTTGACAGTGTGATTTGAAACACTTTTTATTGATCTAAGCCAACTACATGGGGCTGGCAAATATTAGACACTTTAGAGAGATTTGCACCCTTTGTGGTTCTCAGTGTGATACCCACGATGCCTAATGGTAGCTAAAATGTCCCTGTCTGTTAGCAGTGCACATATGAAGCCTGTATCTCGTGTTTGGACAGCTGAATCCCTCTTTAGGATCTGGCATAATGTCTGTATCTCCTTAGAGTACAACATCTTAACCACCTGGATTTAGGTGATCATAGCCTCTGTCTGCATCCCACTCTGGTTGCCTAGATTCCCATTAAAGAAAATATAGTTTTTCTAAAGTAAGATTAATCTGCACTATTTGAAATGTTTGCCTTAAGATAAGTTACATCCTTAAAATGTCTGTGTCTCATTACTCAATGTTGAGGGATACTACATGCAGGTTTCTGTGTCTGATTTCTGTGTATTCCACCCCATTTTTGTTTGGTGGCTCAGCAGTGCAGTTTAACAATGCAGACTGGTTTTGGCATAGAAAGTCTTGAATCTTGTTGTCAAATTCTCTTGCATCATGCATCAAATTAATTGTCTTTTAAATAATGAGCAAAAGATAGTGCGTCATGACCTACTTGCTTGTTTTGTAGACTGAAAAGCTTTCCAATTATTTTAGTAATGGTTTTCTATCATTACTTATCACACCTTAATTATGGCTACTTATATTGCCTTTCCAGTTTCTGTCTCTCCAGTCATATTTTGCATGTATTAATGTTTATAAATTTGTAAAGGGCGAGTGTCAGGAGGAAGGAGCCAGGCTCTTCTCAGTGAGAGAAGAAGGGGAAGTGGGAGCAAGCTGGAACATAGGAGGTTCAACCTGAACATAAGGAAAAACTCTTACTGTGACGGTGACAGAGCACTGAACCAGGCTGCCCAGGGAGGTTGTGGAGTCTCCTTCTCTGGAGACATTCAAAACCCGCCTAGACACGTTCCTGTGTGACCTAGTCTAGGTGATGCTGCTCTGGCACGGGGATTGGACTGGATGATCTTTGGAGGTCTCTTCCAACTCCTAATATTCTGTGATTCTGTGATTCTCTGGGTATTGTTGATTTTGTACAGCGTAAATGTGGATATTCCAGTAAAATAGCCCTTCCCTCTGTCTAAAGAGGTTTGAAAAAGAAGTAAAGAATAGAAATTGAAAAGTCCTTGCTCAAATGCTAAACATTCAGAACATGAATCTTCACTGTTAAATTTCTAGATCCAGAGGACTGGGTGTAAGATACCCGCATTTAAAAACTGAAACTATATTAATAAACTAGAAAAGTGTGAAAGGAGTAACTTTTCTTGTTCTTTATAAGACAATATTAAATAGCTACATATAACTACATACTACAGTTTTATTTAGGATTTGTAAGTTTCTTATTGTGTAAATGGATTCTGAGATATATATATCTTCTGTAGTTTTTATTTAGTTTAGTAATCCTACTCTGAAGTAAAGGCTTTTTTTTCTTTTTATTAGTAAGAACTTACATTCTCCAGGCAGAAAGCCTGAGAAAGATATTATTTCTCATTAACTTGATTTTATATGAAACTAAATTATATTAATTGCCCTGCAGTTATTCTCAGCATGTGTAAAAGTAATTAAAATAGGTATGAACCTTGTCATATGAAGTTTATTCACATGTTTTGATTTAGCAGCTTTGCCAGTAGACAAAGGAGCAGAACATCAGTATGAAGCTGAAGAATATTCTGTGTGAAGGAACACATCCTACTCTATTAGAAATGGAAAACAAGTAAGAGTGAGGACAGAAAACACAGATTTGTGTTTGGGCCTAATTAATTTCCCTAGCCCATTTTCAAAACCACTCTTCCCCCACTTGCCACTGCTAAGGATCGTTTAACCCATGCACGTTTAAACACTTTGGCCATTTAAATTCATTAGCATAACAATTTTTTTAGCAGAATTCTGCTTGAACACGGTGTATTTTTCTCTCCTTTAAATTTCTAATGAAAAAAAGTATCTAAATAAAATTTGAACAAAGCAGTCTTATCATGCATAATGCCTTATATTTGCAATGGAAATGGAAAAGACTCATCCAGAACTTCATGTAGGAGTGGAAAATGATACACTGCAATCATGCATTAAGAAAATAAGCAAATTCTGAACAATGGTGAGTGTTTTAGAAGTGTGATCAGACTTTTCTTTCTAAGGTACAGTGGTGAACATGTGATGAAGGACCTCTGCTGCTATGTTTTTATTCTGTAGCTGGAGATGGAAAAACCTCCCTCTCCCGGGGCCCTGTTTCACTGGCCGCTTTCCCGAGGACTCCCTGACCTTGGCGAGAATGTGATGCAATATTTCTGTAACTGCAAAGGAATGGGACATCAGGTTGTTGGAGCCACCCACACATGGTTTATTTTACTGTTGACATCTAAATAGCTAAGAATCTAACTCTAAAGATCAAACGTAAAATTCTGATTTACAATGAGAGATTGAAAGGTGTTCATGTAAAATGCTCTAATGCTTTCTGTTTGAAAATCAGCAGCCTCGGTTGGTGCTGTCAGGGGTGACAAAGTGGTCTTCACAGAGAAACTGGATGCTCTAATGGTAGTGTAACTGGAAGCATCAAAGATGCATATTCCATTTTGTTGCACCGGCAAAGGTAGGCTCAACACCAATGGGAAACCCATGTTCTCTGTCTGTGAATTTTGCCTGATCATGCCAGCAGCAAAAAAAACCCAAGGTGATGATGTTTGGACCATGAATCATAACAGCCTTCCCTTCTACATATTTCTTTGAATTGTCAGATATCTCTAGCTTGTACAATCTGCAGCTAATAGGCAGTTGGTTTTACCTGGGTCATAAGTTTTTGGAAATTTGGGTGTGGACAGCCCAGATAAGAACCAAGAAAGCACCAAAGCTTACTTGTTACAATGATATGAGCAGACCTGCCTCCTCTTTCACTGCATCTTGAATTGTAAGAGAGAAAAACATTTTGGGTATCTGTAGAAGCCCTTTGATGTTAAGGACATTTACCTCAACCTTGTTTTCTTCTTCATTTACAAATGTGTGGCACCTCTGCCTTATCTGTCCCTTTCAATTTCACTCAGGCTCCCCATAATCATAGACTTCTTCCGTCACATCCCACTGCTTGGCGTTTTCCAGTAACAGCTCATATTCTTTATTTGCACACAGAAAGTTAAATAGCTGTATCTTTTTTTTTGCATTGTCAACTTATTGATCAAGAAAATGTCAAAGCACAGAATGAGGTATGACATTTTAGTACAACAAAATTCAATAATCCTTTTTGTGATATTTCGCTGAGCAGGGGAATACTAGTATGGAATGAAGTTGGGGGA
The DNA here is from genome assembly GCF_000695765.1 of Mesitornis unicolor. Lineage (NCBI taxonomy): Eukaryota > Metazoa > Chordata > Aves > Mesitornithiformes > Mesitornithidae > Mesitornis > Mesitornis unicolor. Next base: position 17,816 of record NW_010187890.1, on the reverse strand, counting down.
CAGAGACAGAGATATGACAATGGAGTATAATAAGTCAACAGGAAGGGCTTAGTACTACTAAAATTAATTTTCTATTTTATATGTGCAGTCATTCTAAGCAAAGTCACCACCAAAGTCATTGACACTGGTACAATAGCTGCTCATTATGAATCAGAAAATTACTCTGAGTTGAGACTTAGATTTGTTCCAAAAGTCCAAGACTGGCAATCCTGAAAGTGGTGGTTTTGTGTGGCCTTTATTTAATTTTTTTTTTTTTTAAACGGTGGAGAAATTTGAAAGACCTTTGAATTCCGCTTCTTACGCCAGTTTGACATAGCAAGTGCGTGACCTAGTACCAGCAGCTCTGCTCTTGCGTGGGATTCTGTGACGTGAAGACAAGAGGAGACCTTGTGTACTCCCTTAGCTGGGGCTGTGCAGAGCCATAGATCTTCCCAGCAGCCTCTGGGCAGTGCCAGTTCAGCAGCTCTGTGGATTACATTTGGGTAGTTAAGCATGTCCCTCATTGAACCTCTTAAAGTTGGAGTTGTCCAGTTACTTAGTTCTGATGGAGCCTCCAGGCTCTGCTCTAATGTATTCAAAGTTAGAAAAGACCTTTCCAGCTTTTGTCCCGTTGCCTTATTTTAACTGAGATGCTTTATGCATAGATAGTTCCAAGGAAAACTCTGGGCTGAGTGGTGCATCATTCTATGCAAAGCTTTTTAACAAAAACCTCCACATTTGCAAATTGCAGACGCTGCTTGCTCATTTTTTATTTCTTCATTCCCGCTGGCAATACTGAATTTGTTAGGTTAAATGAATAGCCTCTTTTTTTTGTAGTGGCATATTTTTTTCCAAGTTATTTGCATAACAGGGGCTATGACTTCTTTCAAACCTGCAGCAATACATTTATTTGTTTATATATATTGTTGTGACTGAATATAAGTACATATTAATTAATTAAACTGCATTTAAACCCTACATTCCTGTTGAAGTATTTGTTCAAATGTAAGTGAAGAAAATTCAGAGGTCATTCAAATTTGAAATGTTATTTATTCATCGTCTGAGTAGCAATTAACAGGGTTAGGAGCTGAGAACAAAGGTAGTCTATTACCATAATGAAATTAAAATGAAATTATTTTTACAGTCTAGTCAAAATAGCATATCTAAAATTTATACACTACTTTTGTGCTTTTTCCCAGCCTGAAATTTAAGCTTCTTTCTTCACTGTTAAATGTCTTCAAGGTATTACCCTGTTTATATCATCGTCTTTGTGAAGAAATAATGCGGTCCAGTTCTCCCTGACCTAATCCACTAGATTTATCCCACATAAAGTACAACTGAAAAAATTAAAATCTCTCTGTTCAAAGGAAGCAAGAGCTGTTTCTTTTATTTCAGAGAGAGCCTTTGATCTAATGAACTTCTCTTTGAAGAAGTTTGCACAGGGCAAAAGCTCCCAAGCGCGAGTGGAATAGTTTTGGTTTATTGCAAATGAACAAGTCATCATGAAAAAATGGCAACAGAGAAACACACAGAGCCTGGTTTTGCCACTGGTGTTAACAACACAAGGAAACAACTATGGCAGTAACAGAATAGGAGTATTTTCTGTATGCATATCACAATATATATGTCACTGAGCTGTAGACAACCTTTTCCAAAAATCAAGAGAATTTAGCAGATATTAGTAAAATGTAAGATTCATTGCAATAAATTCATGATGCAGCATATAATAAAAAAATACTATAGAACTATATATACTACATTACACAGACTGGCATTATGGCTGAGTGGCAAAAAGGAATAAAAGACTTGGGGATTAGAGTGAATAAGGAAGGAAATAAAATTGCCTGTGCAGCAAAATGGGTTGTTCAGATCTGTCTTGCTTTCTGGGAACTATTGCAGTAAAAAATACAGACTAAGGGAGAGAAGCTTGAGTGTGTGTGTTTCAGACAGACATATCTTAGCAACCATGATTTTTAGGGGAGAAACATTAGACTAGATCAAAGGAGCAGTGAGTTTTAAGTACTTGAGAGACTTTTTTAATGACAGATTTAAATCACTTGTTTCAAAAAGCTAGACCATAGTGGGAAAGTTTGTGAAGGACTGAATCAGAGAAAAAGAAAAAAGTGTTTTGTTAAAATGTCATCTTTCAAAACACACTGCTGAAGGTAGAGTGGGCAAACCTGTTAACAACTGAAGGAATGCATCTGAAGTCGTATTTCAAGGGACAGCAAATGTATTTTCTTGTCTGTTAATTTTACTGTGCTGCTAGGACCTGGGAAGACATTAGCCTTTCTGAGTATATTCTATGGGGAGTATTGCTTATCTAACAGACACTAGAATTGTCTATCCAAGTGAAAGTGAGGATATGTGAGGATATGTGAGGTAGCAAGTTTTAAGAGTAATAATAACAACACCCAGAATGATTGTTGTAATATTACTGTTTATAGTACAATAAAGCTTGCATAAAAATGTAATCATTTTACATAAGAAATTTGGTTTTGTTTTGTTTTCTTAAACTTCATTACATTTTAAGTATTTTGTGTGAAAAAGGGAGCAGGAGAATGATCAATCATACAGTTAATGGGGGAAAGTAGCCCTAATGTTCAAATGATAGCTGGGATTTTAGCAGAACTCTCTATAAAAGCTCAGCATATTGAAAAATCCTGCTAGGTTCCCTGTAGTACTACAGATCATAATCAGAAAGCTCACATACATATTATCTATATCAGTCATCCTAGCACACCAAACTAAGTCACAGACTTTCATGAGAGTGTACAGCACTCTTCCCATGGCCAAACCTTGAAAATAATTTCACCAACTAATTTTTGTTCCCCCATCTTAATTATTACCTACTTTTTCACAGTCCTGTATGGAATCACTGACAGTGTCTTTACATAGGTAATTTAATATTCAGCTTTCCTTCTGCTGTTAAACCTGATGGTGAATTTCAAATAGCAATTAATTGCCCAGCATCTAAAGTAAGTGCAAGTAGAGTGTGTTTTAGTAAGCTATTTTTAATGGTCAGTTCAATATCTATCCTATAGACAGATATCTGGGCTCAAAACTTTTCAACTGCATTTTATTTCTTTGCAAGAGATTGTGGGAAGAAGAGAGGTCAGCTGAGTAAGACATCTGCCATTTCGGATCAGCCCAAGATTTGCTTTCTCAAACCTGATAAAGATATTGCTTCCTGTCTTTTAAAAATTCCTGCCTCATAAATTCCAGGATTTTAACTTCTGTATCAGAGGATTTATTGATACCATTCTAGCTTACTGTTTTTCACAAACCTGCAATGCTTTTCATAAAGAAATGTATCTTTTTACACTGCAGTGCGGCTCTTCCAACTCTGTGATTTTGCAATGGGAGAAAAGGGGAAATGATCCGGTAGAACTCAGGAAGGAGGTCAGTGTCTGGATAGCATTACAATTTGAATGCTTTTCTGTTGCAGCAGTTTTGCCCTTTTTTAGATCTGATCGCAGGTCCCCAGTATATAACAGACCTTTGGAAAAGCCTGCATTTAGAAAAGAATACATCCAGAACACAGTCAGGCTGTTTCTTCATGTTCTCTGAGAAGGATAAATTACTGAAGAAGGCAACTGCTCACTGAGAAGCATTTTAGTGATGATCGGTTTTGACCAAGTTTTGGAAGACAAATACAGTGTTTGTCAAACTGTATAAAGAGCTTCCTAGGGAGAAGTTTAGAGTGAGTGTTTGTGGGAATTTAGTTTATGTTTTCACAAGTAAATGCTGTAAATCATGGACACAAAGCCACAGAGAATGAGAAAGAAATAGGTATGTTATACTTCAAATTATTAGGTTGAAAGCTCCATATCACTTAGAAAACAGTAATTTTATTTAATTGGCATATTACTGAAGATACAAATAGATTGTTTTATCCTACAGTTACTGCTTCAATCATTGGTACATATGAACATTGAAAGTGTCTTTCAAATGTTAATCTTTCTGCTTTTCTACAGACAAATGTTACTAGCCATCTCAAGGTATAATCATGATATAATCTTGAGAAGGGACTTCCAAATCTCTTAGACAGACATTTAAGGATGTATACTCTCTGTATTTTATATCTCCAGCTGCCTCCTCAACAGAGACCCCTCAGGAGCATTGGGGCTAAGCCTACTCAAAACATCTTGCACAGAAATTATAAAGTATCATGTAGCTGCTTTGGAAGAATTTATTTCCCTCTGCAATAGGTCTGGCAGCTGACCTGGGGAGGCTGTATGCATTTGGACTGGTGTGTTAGTCCTCCAGAAAAGGATTTCTGTGTCTTTCTCTGTATTTTGCTGGCGTTTAAATGCTACCTCTTCCCTCTGCGTTTTCCTCAGAAATCCTCCTGACTTGCAGGAGGTTTGGCTTTTTCCTACATCTATGCTAAGAAACAGGAGCAAAGTGAAGAGAAGATGATTTGTTCTTCTGCACTTTCAGTCTTCTGGACAGGCTGTAGGTTATTATTTATCTTTCTAGCCAGGAAGGCCAGAAAAGGGCCTCAAACTCTTTCAGGCTTCTGTGTGCACCAGCTGGGTGATACAGGCTCTGTGGGAAAGAAAGGGTGGTAGGTGTAGGAGGTGGGCAACTGTTGTGTTGAGTAGGTTGGGCTGTTTCACAGCTAAAGCCAC
>NW_010187890.1:0-13172 GCF_000695765.1 Mesitornis unicolor | reverse complement strand
CAGGAGAGAGCTCTTAATGCATTAGTGAGCCATTTGGTTCAGAGAGAATAAAAGATGTGAAGAAATTGAAAGAGAAAAACCACACCCCCTTCTTTCACATTTGAACATGCTGAATTTTCAATATAATCCATTAACCTACACATAGCCTTTCATTAGAGCCCTTGGGGACTGGAATATTTTTGGCAATGTACTCTTATGAAAAATGTAAGTAAAAAAACCCACGTAACTACCCCCTCCCCAGCAACTGAAAGGGTCATAGTGAAAGTAAAATCTTTTCTCTGAGCATACTAAGAAATGTGCAAAATTACATGCACATCAGATGTGTTTCACTCCAACTTTACATAATTGTTGTGAAGAAGTAAAAAAATCATAATTTTACCATAATTTTTCTACATAGTACTCAGTACACAAGGCACACACAAAGTCTTTTAAATATATATAACTAAGGAAAAAAATACTTTTAAAGTGGGAGAAATAATGCAGTTGTAGTTTGGAAGGTAGTTGGAAAAATAGACAGGATTAAACACTGCTGAGACCAGTAAATGCTTCTGATTTATCGCAGAACTATTCTGTTAGTTTCATTGGAGGCACTGGGGTTGTAATACAAGAACTTGCTGGTCATTCTAGTTGACACACTAGCACATAATTTTCCAGTTTCAGTCTGAATCACTGGTATGATGCTCTACATCATTTGCCTTAGTGTCTGTTAAAAGACCTTCAAGATTCCCATTTTATTACCTTAGCTACTATCTTCTTAACACTTCTCTGGGATGACATCAAGGGTCCTTGTGATTAACTGTATGACAAAAAGTAGCCCCAATATTACAGCAAGAAATATTTTCAACAGTTTTTGAACAGTCCTAATGTCTCTGATCAAAACTTCTTTGAAATGTGGATAATAATCTTTCCTGCATTTTTTCTAGGCTTTTTTTAGTGTCAGCATTATCCTATAGACTCTTTAAAATTAGGAAGTTGTATTAAATATCTCTATTTCAAATTCCATGCATTAATCTAAGTGAAGAAGAAAGCATAATAATCCTACTGGAGGGTTTTTCTTTTACAAAAAACTCCCTTTCAGATACCTGTTTCAAGGCCATATGCTTCAGTGAAAAAGGTGCTGCAAAACTGTAGAGAAAGTAAAACTGGGAACATTTTCAGTTTTATATATAATAGGTGAGACTTTGCCTCTGCTGAAATAATTCTGGTTTCTCTTGTGGAACCTGGATTTTCATACAGTCAGTATTTTTTAAATTTGATACTGAAATCTTGCATTGTTTAACATGTAAACTATGTATAGTCAATGTTTTAACAGCAGATTGTGTCTGAGGACTAATCAGACATTGTGGAGGAGCTATACAAATACAATAAAAGATATCTGAATGACATTAGAACACTGGTACCATAATTACGGTATTAAATATTATAGTAAAATCTTTATTTTTGCTTGAAAGCCACCTATTATTAACAAGATAAACCCATTTTCCTCTATGGCCATTGGTTAAGAATGACACCTTTTAACTGTTTCAGCTCTGAAGTATGTTTTGGCCACATTTAAAGAAATCCATGGTGAAAATATATATATATGAGGATGCTTCAGACAGAACTATGTGCTGTTTTTTTTTCCATTCAGTTACTTGCTGTAGCTAATGGATGCTACAGAAATGCATTATCAGCAGCCACATCTTCTTGCAGCAACATTTTGTCCTTCTTTCTAATAGCTATTTTTATAATTTCCAAGAGTTCTTTGTGAGTTCAGAATTTCTGGTATCAGCTGCTAGATAAGAAAATTTCATTGATTTTCCACAAGGTGGCATATAAGAATCAGTCTAGTTGTATCTTAATTAATATAATTCATTTAATAGACTCTTTGCATATGTCAAATGCATGTGCATACTCAATGAAAAAAGAATTTGTTCATACGACAGTATAATGTGCTTGGCTATTTAAATACAGCATAGTAAGAATGCTCTGTCAGTAGCTAAATTATAAAGTTGACTACTATTGTATAATGTACAGAATAACTTATCAAAATAAAATCTAACCTCAACACCTCACAGGTAGTTGCCTCATGAAAAGAGATTAAAACCTGATTCATGAAATTCACAATTCTGTGAAATTGTCCCGTTACTTTAAGAGAAATTAGTTCAAGGACAGGGAGTTGCTTGAAAGAGTCCAGTGCAGAGCCACAAAGAAGACTGAAGGAGTGGAGCATCTCCCTTATGAGGAACGGCTGAGGGAGCTGGGTTTCTTTAGCTTGGAGAAGAGGAGACTGAGGGGAGACCTCATTAATGTTTATAAATTTGTAAAGGGCGAGTGTCAGGAGGAAGGAGCCAGGCTCTTCTCAGTGAGAGCCAATGACAGGACAAGGGGCAATGGGTGCAAGCTGGAACATAGGAGGTTCAACCAGAACATAAGGAAAAACTCTTTTACTGTGAGGGTGACAGAGCACTGGAACAGGCTGCCCAGGGAGGTTGTGGAGTCTCCTTCTCTGGAGACATTCAAAACCTGCCTGGACGCATTCCTGTGCCTGGCAGGGGGATTGGACTAGATGATCTTTGGAGGTCCCTTCCAACTCCTAATATTCTGTGATTCTCTAAAATTATTTTTCATTATTCATTATCATTTATTCATGCTTACATTTTATGAAAGACAGAGATCAGTGTCAATATATGTTTCTTTACTGTAGGTAATTTTTAAAGTAGCAGTTAGTTTTTAATAATAACTCTTCATACAGTCATTCAATTTGTGAGTTACTGAGCAGTTTCTGTTCAAGAGAACTTCCTACTCAAAACAAGAAATAGTTCTGACCTAAGTTGCAATCCAAGCATAAGCCAGTCATGATTTTGCAGATCTAATAGTGCTCAGCTAATAATTGTTTTCTTCCAGTGCTGCAGATCTCCACATTGTCTGAATTTCCTTGTACTGCAGTAATTCAAATAAATAAAATCTGCTAAACTACCACCAAAACATTGCTACTATAGTATTTTTTCCATCTTATTTAGAAGCTTAGTGGACAAGCAATCTGAGCTCTGTGTTCATAACATATTTTCAGCAAAGGCAACTTTGGCATCCAAAAAACTGGGCACTGATCAGAACTGAGCTATCTCATGCAACTTGAGTGGGATTCATCCTGGGCTCTGTCACGATGACAGAGTGAGATGTTTGAGTCTGTAAAGCTGTTTGCATTATTCCAGGGACACAAAAATCAGGTATAAATTTCATACTTTTGTTGGTAAGGAGCATCTCATATTCAGTCAGCTCCAAGAAAGCAGGGCTCGGTCGTGTGTAACAGTTACTTCAGATGGCAAATGCCATCACTCTAAATGTCCCCCACTTCCTTCCTCTTCCCCATGGCTTTACTGCTGTGTGTGACACCATACAGTATGGGACACCCCCTCAGTCAGTCAAGGGCAGCCACCCCAGCTGTGGTCCCTGAACCTCCGGTGCCCCCAGCCTACCTCTTGTCAGGGCAGCACGAGGGTCAGAAAATGCTTTGACACTGTGCAGGGACTGCTCCGCAGCAACTGAAACCTCCCCCTGCCATCAACACCATCCTCATCACAAATCCAAAGCATAGCCCCATGGAAGGCACCACACAGAAATTTAACTCCATCCCAGCCAAAACCAGTACATAATCTCAGTTCTCAAAATGCGGTTTTGAGGGCTGTGGACAGCCCAAGGTAATTGAAAATGGTGCCTTCTTTCACCACTCTTTGCTTACTGTTAGGTAAAAACCCAGTGCCAGAAGGAAATTAAGTCATTTAAAGCCATCTCCTGGTTTTCATATGGTTCAGCTTTGATCCCAGAGGCTCGAAGACCTCTATCCTAGAAAGTTAGTCTGCAATAAAAAGGCTCTTTCCTGAGATCCTTGATAATGTGCCTGAAGTTTATTTTTTAAGATTGAAAACCTTGGAATATTGCAGTTAAAGGTTTCTTGATGTGCAGATCAAGAAAACTAGAGAAAAAAATTATTGTCAAAGGTTGTATCACAGCCCAAAAATTTATGCAATTTTTGAGCAATTAATTGTAATGCAATTTATTGAACAATGTATTAATGTAGTTTGGTGAGCAAGTAATTGCAATTTATAGTTTACGCGGTAATCACAAGTGAGTTTTTAAGTTACCTTTAGTTCTGTTTGCATATGGCTGAAAACATCATCATTATAGATTCTGCATATGTGAACATGTTCAAGAATAAAGAATAAGTTGCAAATACTAAGGCAAATACATCTCATCAACTCAACTTCAACTTCAAAGGGACCAGTTGTTCATCTTGGTGGATTCACTGAGAAGTAAACCCAGTCTCTTTTCTCTTTTGTGTTATATCCACTATTCCAGCTTCCCAGTAAAAAAAAAAAAAAAAAAAAAGATTTTTTGTGCCCCTGCATTGCTGTTTTGGGTGCAGTCAAAGCTATGGAAGGTGGCTGAGAACTTCTGAAGTCACATTTACTACCAAAGAAAACATAACAGGGAACTGTTCTCTAAAGTAGCCTAAAGTCTGGTGCAGCCCATTATTTTTGCCCCTCATTTAATCTTTTCACTAAGTTACAAGGCAGAAATTGTGCCTTTCAACCTGCTGATACTTTTGCCTATACAAATCTGTGGAGGGAAGACATCTGCCTTTAATATTTATTCCTCACAGACTCTCTGACCCAAGGTGACAGATAACTCGTTTTAGCCATAGCAGTTAGAGAAAAAAATATGTTCACGTTAAGGACAGTGATCCCATTCTTCCCACAAATATGTAAATTTTGTGGCCAGATACATAAAATTTTTAAAAATACAATATTAACTAACTTTAGAGACATTTCTCATTTTTAAATTTGAGCAGCAGGGCAATCCACATGGTGATCAATACAGTGAATAATGAGCTGTAAGCCCAGACAAATCACACCAAGAAAGAAAATGGCATTTTAACCAGACTGCAAACTCCATATACAAGACATCTAATTTTGCGATCACTCTGCAGCAGATCTTTATCTCTCTCTACAAATGTGAAATACAATCTAGCAGTACATAGCAATGTTCTCAAGTCCATATCAAAAAGAGATAATTGTTTGCCATCTGCTAGGAAAAGTTCCCTGAAAAATTTCTTGCCTTTTAAATTTTATTACACAGGAAGTTTATTTTCCCATGGGTGGTGGAAAAGCAATATGATTTTCAGTGAGGAAGGGACAACTGTAAACATATTTATGCCATACGTGGCTTAGCAAAATATGTACAAGGCATGAGAAAGAAGAAAATAAGCAACATGCCTTTGGCAACCAAATTCTAAATTCAGAGTCATTCTCATAAGTAACAGAGATAATTAACATTGTGTCTGAAACATTTAGAAAGTATTCTTAACCCGGGAAAATATTAATACTGAAATGTTGAACTCAGGTCTTGATCTGAGATTGATCATCTCTGGAATTAATCCTTCATCAACTAAATTTCTTAGAAACCCACAGAGGTGTCTCTGTACGTGAGACCCCAAAGGAAAGGACTTTCCAAGTTTGCTGTTGGCATTTTCCATATGTTGCAATACAGCGAATATAACTTTGGAAGATCCTACATGCTGCCATTTTTAGAAATGAACTTTTCAAGAAATGTAGAAGAGAAAACAGAAGATGATAGAGAGGTAAACAAGCAATTAAGAACTGTAATAAGTTCAGGCATTGTACACAAAATTCTGCATTCACATGCAGTGACAGTGAAGAGTATTGTGAATACTGCAGCTACTGATCTGCTAGTATTAGAGACCTGGAGACACTTAATGCTTTGTATCAGAAATAGTGTGGCCACTATCACAAGTGATCCTTCCCCTGTACTCAACACTGGTCGAATACTGTGTTCAGTATTGGGCCCCCCACTACTAGAATGACATTGGGGTGCTGGAATGTGTCCAAAGAAGGTCCACGAACATGGGTGAGGAACACGGGTCTTACGAGGAGTGACTGAGGTAGCTGGGGTTGTTTAGCCATGAGAAAAAGAGGTTCGAAGGAGACCTTATCACTCTCTTTAACTACCTGAAGTGAGGCTGTAGCAAGGTGGATGTCAGACTCTTCTCTCAAGTAACAAGTGGTAGGACAAGGGGAAATGGCCTCAAGTTGTGCCAGGTGAGGTTTGGATTGGATATAAGGAAAAGATTTTTTCACCAAGAGGGTTATCAAGCACTGGAGCAGGCTGCCCAGGGAAGTGGTGAAGTCACCATCCCTAGAGGTATATGAATGATATATAGATGTGACACTTGGGGATATTGTTTAGTGGTGGAGTTGGCAGTGCTAGGTTAATAGTTGGATCTTAAAGGTCTTTTTCAACCTAAATGATTCTATGGCTGTATGACTCCTTTCCCAAGCAAATCATATTGACAGCTGAAGGGCAGTTAGCAGCATTGGTGGCAGAAGGATTTGTAATTTTATACCTGAGATGTCTGATGCTTGCTACTTTTCACTAAAATTGCTCCCTTAAGCTGTGATACAGAATTTGAGCATCAGTTCAGTTTTTTTCTCCTGAAACAGCAACTGCAATGTGCCCACTGGCACTTCTGAGGGTGAAGAGTTACTAGATTTTGTCAGCTCACAGAAGATTCTGATTATTCTTTTTAAGCAATCAGCTTGTTCACTCACTGTCTCAAGATATTTTAAACTTTAAGAAGTGAACTAAGAGCTTCAGGGGTTGTGGTTTTAACCCCTTATTTACCTCCCTTTCTCTGTGGATGATAGACTGACCTGGGGCAGCAGAGCTGTGTGATGCTCCAAAGCATGAACTTGCTGCCTTTAAAGCTCTTTCTCCACAGTATGCCACAGACTGCATGTGCCTCCTCAGGATATTTCCACTACAATAACCATGTGCCTTCCTTGAAGCAAGGGAAGAGTTATTTTCCTGTTACTATTGCTAAAAAATTGCAAACAATTGCATCCCTAAAAGGGTCAGCTAGTGTGCAAAGCATCTCACTGTCTTTCTGAAAAATTATATTTATCAATAATTAAGTAATTAAGCCAAACATATGAGGTTCTTAAGCCTCTTGAGTTGCAGTTCATGATACATTTTATAACTCTATCAATGCTGCTTTTCAATCTATAGAAAGGATTTCCATCCACATAGTGATTATTCCAATGACATTCCAACAAGAACTAGACTACTAAGTATGAAAGTGTAGAAGTCTGGTTAATGCAATGCCCTCAAAATTTATAACATTTGTATGATAATATCAAAATATTTAAAATATTATCCATTTATAGGCTGAAAAAAGAAATCCAGGGTTGCAGTTTAATTGACTATTTGTAATTAGAACTACAGTGTGCTGAATAAAATCGAGGTGACAAAAATTTAAATTATTAAAAATTCTTTTCATTTTTCTATCTCTGTGGAAAAAGGAAGATTCTTTATTCTCAGTAACAATTGCCATTCAGTGGATGTATAACAAGAATGTAAACAAACTGACTACTTTGTACTTAATTATGTTATTGGCATGGCCCCAAAGCACGTCAAATACTACTGACATATTCCCCTGAGTTTATTCATCAAACAAGCTGATTTGTTTTATCTGCTTTGAAGAAACATATATAGGTGGACTGAAATGAAACACCCATTTTAAGCCTCAAACATAGTAAATATAGCTAATGTTTCCCATGTCAAAGCATTGTGTTACTGCTAACCCACCAAAACATAAGTAGAAAAGTGAGATGTCAAAAAAATGAATTTTGTTTCTGTCTTTTCAGTAGCATTAGTCCTATCAGTATCATTATAAATGTCTTTAAAGGCTCCTAAGCCCATGTCTGAGGAAATATCCTCAAAAGCAGATTTTCAGTTCTTGATGTGGAAAAGGCAAAGGTTGAATGTTCATTCATAATAAGACAGCCTTCTGCTGACATACAGAAAGTTTTTTAAACAAGCAGTAGTTTTATACATCTTCATATTGCTAATGGCTTTCCTCTGTGGCCCATCTCAAAACATTTCACCTTTCTTTGACATTTCATCAGGCCTCAGCAAGAAGCTGGAATAGGAATTCTGAAACTGATTCTTTTGTTACATTTGCTGTATCTGGCATTTGAATATTATTTGCCTCTCTAACAGCAAGATAGTGGAATGGAAGTCACTTTGTGAGGTCCATCCATATCTTCTTTCATTCTCATTGTGTCACCCTGACAACACTTGCTTGGATTTAATTAGATTGAAAACTAAAATAAAGATTTTAATACAATTGTTCTGGGTTAAACCACATTCTTGGATTTATGAATTCATGACCCTGGTAATTCTAACTAGGAAATTATATTAAAATGCTGTCTGCCTTGATATCAGAGATCTAAAGCTGGTTGTTCTCTCCTGGTATAACTTAGTCTACAGAATGTTAAATCTTTAAACTGGGCTGATTTTAAGATACTCTGTCTTTGATATTGATTAAATAGTTTCTAGTAGTTCCCAGTAATTTACAGAGTATGCTTATAGAGTTTTTAATAAAATTCAGTGTGTTCCTAATGGCAAACTCTGTAAAACTCATATACTGATGAAACCTTATTCTAGTGTACCAGCTATGGGGCTAACTAGAGGTTCAGCTATCTTTTTTCCAACTAGTACTACAAAATGAACAAAACATAAATTCTCCACATCAATAACTGTACTTTTCTACATTATGTTGATAAAATCAATTTTATTTTTCTTAGCTTTGTACACATTCATATGATGATCAGCAGAAGTAACCAGTCATGTCATTCCTTAAATTTTATTTAGAGAAAAATGTGTATATTAGGAAAAGAAGATTCTCAGAATAAAGGGCTTAGACTGCAGGATTTTTTTTTCAAATTGTCTCTTTTGTCATATCTTTATCTGAGTCCCTATAAATCCTCAGACACTGAGCTCTCTGCTGCTAGCTAAAACCTTTGACTTCAGTGAGTCTTTTCATTCAAACTTTATATGGCATCCATCTCATCAAATCATGTCTACAGACTAGAGGCCAACATCTGAGCTACCACCTTAAACTCCAGTTATTGTCAAAAGAGAATAAAAGCAACTTTCTAAGCCATATCTGGCCTATTTCAGAAGCTCATATTAGAAAGAAATAAGATGCCCAATTAAAAAGCTTATTTCTCTCCTTTGTCTATAAGGAGGATCCTTGATGATACCTCAGATGTTGATGTCCATAGGATGGTCTCATCACTTGTGTTAGTAGCCTACAGCTGTGCCTCCAGTGTTTAAAGAAAGAGAATTTGACAAAGTCTTTGGGAACTGTAGACCATTGACTTATCTGGCAGTTATTCTCATTGAGTTCATAATTTATTTCTGGGCCAAAGTGAAATCTCTCAACGCTGCACTGCAAAAGACTAATAGCAGATGCTTCGTCAAAGGTGGAGGTTTCCATCAGGAATAGTGTGGCCAGCAGGAGTAGGAAAGTGATCCCTCCCCTGTACTCAGCGCTGGTGAGGCTGCACCTCAATTACTGTGTTCAGTTTTGGGCCATTGGCTATGAGATGGACATTGAGATGCTGGAGCATGTCCAGAGAAAGGTAACAAAGCTGGCAAAGGGTTTAGAGTTACAAGTCTTATGAGAAGTGGCTGAGAGCACTGGATTTGTTTAATCTGGAGAAGAGGAGACTAAAGGTAAACCCTATCACTGTCTACAACTACTTGAAAGGAGGTGTAGCCATGTGGGGTTCGGTCTCTTCTCTCTTATAGCTAGTGATTAGAGAAGGGGTAAGGGCCTCAAATTGCACCAGGGAAGGTTTAGGTTAGGTATTAGGAGGAATTTCTTTACTGAAAGGGTTGTCAAGTATTGAAACAGGCTGCCCAGAGAGATGGTGGAGTCACTATCCCTGGAAGTGTTTAAAATATGAATAGATGTTGTGCTTAGGGACGTGATCTAGTGGTGGACTTAGTAGGGCTGAATCCATGGTTGGACTTGATGATCTTAAAGGCCTTTTCCAACCAAAACCATTCTATAAGTCTATAAGAGAGCAACATGAAAGACTGATCACCCTTCATTTCATTGAGAACATTCAGCAGGTGTAAGAAAACCTCTGAATTGTTGCAGGTGTTCTACTGTATTGCACAATCTTTTAAAACATGTCATGGGGAATCAGTTATAGGATCCATATTGTTGAAGGAATGAATTTTACTACCAGTTCTAAACAGAGGTCTGTCAAATTTGGAACTGGAATTGTATTTGGGTTTAATAGTACCTTAATATCAATGTGATACATGTGAGGGACACATTTCTCACATGTAAGTTGAATGTTTTCCATGGTATGATCTCAATTTTTTTTTTTAGAGGAAGAACAGCTACCTGATAATATGTATTCACACTGAGTCTCTAAGTACTGCATCAAAGAATTTCTAAACTTGATTCTAATTCTAATTCTTGATAATTTCTAAGCTCACATAGTGTTCCTCAGCATTCCTGTTCCTCAGCTGAGAGCTTTGAAAATAAATTTCAAATAAAATAAATCTAAATCTTTGAAAATAAAAGCATAGGCGTTTTATTTCTCAGTTGCAATTACTCTAGATACACAAGTAAAATATTTATTTTTGAACTTATCAATAACTTGTTATGATAAGCTATATTCATTAGTGCTGAACATACTGATGTAGTAGTATTTTTCATTGATTTAATGCATTAAAACTAGGTTATTTGTTTTCTGTGCAATCCATTTTGAATGATGCTGACTGTCCTTCTCTAATGACAAATAGTCTTGAAAAGCATGTTTTAGAAATTCCATCATGGCAAGAAAGATGTGATCAGTACTAGGGTAATTACATTTCTTAAAAGCTTTTCCATTCCAGTATCAATTAGGAATATTGTGGCTTTCTTCCACTATCTCATAACACTTAGCCATAAGGTGGTTTGTCCTTTTAATGCTTTCTGCTTTAAAGCTCAGAATTTATTCTTACATTCCTAAGTGATTAAGTCCTAAGAATTATCTGGACTCCCTTGAATACTTGAAAACATGCATAGTAATGTACTTGTTGAAGTGTGGAGACTGTAATCCATTGTACCTCTCATCTCCCTGGCATTTGTAATTTTCAAAGGTTAAATTCCTAATTTATGAACTTTGTAAAATCAATTTCTGTAAATAAACAAAGGGCAACTATGGAAATCCATGTTTTTGCAGAGTCGGCTACTATTGTTGTAAACAGAGAAAGCTGAATTTCCTGCCATGGAAATTGGACCATTGAAACACTAATAGGAGTTCGCTGATAAAAAGCTCAACATGACCCAACAATGTGCACTTGCAGTCCAGAAAGCCAACTATATCCCAGGCTGCAACAGAAGAAGCATGAGCAGCAGGTCGAGGGATGTGATTCTCCCCCTCTGCTCCACTCTTTTGAGGCTTCATCTGGAGTACTGAGACGGAGTACTTTTGAGACTTCATCTGTATCCAACTCTGGAGTCCTCAGTACAGGAAAGACACAAACCTGTTGGAATGGGCCCATAGTAGGGCCACAGAATTGATCAGAGGGCTGGAACACCTCTCCTATGGAGGCAGTCTGAGAGTTGGGGTTGGTCAGCCTGGAGAAGAGAAGGCTCTGGAGGTACTTATTGCAGCCTTCCAGTACCTGAAGGGAGCCTAAAAGAAAGCTGGGAAGGGACTTTTTACAAGGGCAGGTAGCAATAGAACAAGGGGGAATGGTTTTAACTTGGAAGAAGGTAGATTTAGATTTAGAGATTAGGAAGAAATTCTTTACTGTGAAGGTGGTGAGACACTGGCACAGGTTGCCCAGGAAAGTTGTGGATGGCCCCTCTCTGGAAGTGTTCCGGGCCAGGTTGAACAGTGCTTTGGGCAACCTGGTCTGGTGGGAGGTGTCCCTGCCCATAGCAGGGGGGCTGGAACGAGATGATCTTTAAGGTCCCTTCCAACCCAAACCATTCTATGATTCTTTGATTCTATGATAAGCACTTGTGTGGGCCATAAACCCTGAATCCTTATGGTGGAACTCCATGGAAAACTTTATCCTTAGATGATTCAGCTTTGGAACAATGTCTGATTAGCACCAAAAGTAATCAGATCTGCATTCATGATGGACAACCTCAAAGTAGACCAAGATATACTGGTATGTTGTGCAGAGTATGTACAGCTTTTGTAAATCCCATGAAATGGCAATAGCAGGATTTTGATTTTGACTTTTAAAGATACTACTTACACAGTCTTGTTTTATGAGGACACAGGTTTCCTCTGTGAGCCACATATTCCCAGATCTCTCTGTTCCTAGATGATTTGTAGTGGTAACTTCTATGATCAGTTCAAATTAATAGCCTGAGATGTGTGGACCAAGCACTACCAGCATCAGGAGCAGAGCATTGGGTGTACAACCTTCCTATAGGAGCAACACCTCTAATTTTCAAAAGCAAAGAGAGCCACATGTGCTTTAGTAACAGTGGTGGTCTGTAAATGAATTATGCATTTTTACAGGACTGTTGTAATGTTGCAGGACATAAAAGCATCTAGAACAGATGGCCCTTCCCAGCAGGTCAAATGTCATTGAGGCAGGGGTAAACACTTAGGATGTGATCACTCAGTTAAGCAACAACCAAGGATTTGTAGAGGTATGAACTGTGGTAATGGGACACCATTCCTGATTTTTAGCAGCAGTCCTTCCAGAGTCTGAGAAGGATGTAAGGAGTACAGGCTATAGGAATATATTGAGAATTAAGACATTAATAGAAAACCTATGGAGGCCCATTGGAACAGGATCAAAAGGTCAGTCTGATGGAGAAATTATGGAGATGTGAGGTAGCCAAACCTCCATATCAAAAATACCTCCAGATAAATTTATCAGGAAAGGCTGTTAATACATGGTACTTTAAATTAGTAATGATTTATCAGAGCAGGAGCATGATTGCACATTTACTTAGTCTTTTATGAACTGAATATTATTTCTTTATTAGTTTTCACTAATAATATTTAAGTAGGTCACTAGTCATTATCTATTTATGTTATGCCAGTTCAGAATAAATAGCTACTACATTTCATGGATGGAACTGTATGCTTCAAATACTCTAGAGTTAGATACATGAAAGTACTTAATTATTTGGGGAAGTAAATTATCCATGTCTTGGGAAACGGGAGAGGTGCCTGAGGACTGGAGGAAAACAAATGTCACTCCAGTCTTCGAAAAGGGCAAGAAGGAGGACCCGGGTAAATGCAGACTGGTCAGCCTCACCTGGATCCCTGGGAAAGTGATGGAACAACTTATCC
>NW_010187889.1:0-775 GCF_000695765.1 Mesitornis unicolor | reverse complement strand
GAGTACCGTTTCTCAGCATCTTTAAAGCTACAAGAATGGAAACTCACAGGACGAGTTGGACCCTCTGGACCATGTTGCCATATGTGAATGGATGCACCATGTGCTGCAAAGCCCCAATCAATGTGCAGTGGGTCACTTGAGTGAATCGGACCCAGAGCTTGGTGTACCCCTGCCTCAAAAGTGAGTAACTTTAAGGCTTCCTCATGAATGTGAGTCCAATCCCAAGGGACTCCTTTACAAGTGAGATCATATAGGGGATGAGCTATGATGGAAAAGTCTGGTATATGTCTCCTCCAGATAGTTAACAGGCCCAGAACTTGTTGTAACTTTCTTATTCTCAGGTAATTTTACCACTTCCAAAGCTGTCAAAGTTTCCAGAGGAATGCATGCTGCTCCCCCTTTCCACTATATGCCCAGAAATTTCACTTCTGAGGATGGAATTTGTATCTTTTCTGGTGGAATTTGTAGCCCCAAACTTTCTAAGTGAGCTATCACCTTTGTCTGAGTCAGTCCTACTATAGTGACATCCTGTCCACCTATCAGTACATCATCAATATACTGATACAACTTGACTCCTTCTTCTGGGGATATCTCAGCTAACTCCTGTGCTAGGGCATGATGTGCCAGCGTAGGCGAGTGCAGGTAGCCTTGTGGTAGATGCATGAATGTGTATTGGATTCCTTTCCATATGAAAGCAAACTTATCCTGATCAGCCTTCTGTAAAGGAACCATAAAAAACACATATTTCACATCAATAGTGGCTAAAATTTGGTGG
>NW_010187888.1:0-4858 GCF_000695765.1 Mesitornis unicolor | reverse complement strand
TTCCTGGGCTACTTCCTGTCGCATCTTGGGATGGCTGGACTTAGCTCCATGTGCTCGGCAGCATCCACCACCATCCGCTCCCCGGCTCCCTGAGCCTTAAACGGAGACAAACTGCTGCCGTGTGGAGTAGGGCGTGCTGCAGTGCCACACCCGATGGTGATGTACATTCCTCTGTCGGTAGGAAATGTTAGCTTAATTGTATCCTTAGTGTTTCCCAACTTTTTAAAGCTGATTCTTGGCCTCTTGAAGTCTGTGAAGAGTGAAGCGGTTCTTCCCTTACTCCCTGCTAGTCCACTGTACATCATTCAGGCTGTAAATAGCATAATTTGTACCTCTACACTCTTCTCCTCAACCTGCCCATTGCAGTTTTTCCACAAGTGACAATATGATACTGCTTTTTTCACCATCATGATTTAAGCAGCTGAGTAATTAGCACTCACGATGTGAGGTAATGATATTTGTGTTAAAACTTGTTGAAACAAACTTGATAGTTTGTGTTTGAGGGTTACTGATTCAGCTCCTTTGCAAAGTGAGATGGACAAGTCTGGATGGCATGCACTTATTGCTTGAAGGGTCTTCTTTCCATAATGACTGGAGTAATCTTCTTTCTTTTAATGTAAGTGGAGTTGATAGAAGACAGACTAATCTGCTTTGATGATGTCTCTTCGTTATTCCTGCATGCCCTCTCAGATTTACGCACATTACTTTTGGCAAACATCAGTTTCTATGTATAGTTACATTTCAGATGAATTGGCTATTTAAATATGTACTGTAATATCAGAAAGTGTTTGCTTTATTTTGCAACTTAACTGCCTGTGAAGTGTTATTTGTCAGCCTGAGAAACTGTTGCAAAACAGAAGTCTCTTTGGCAAAAACAACAAATGCCTGTCTCCTCATCACAGATGCAATGGTCGCTACTCAGAAGTGTGCAGGTTTATACAATCCATTTACACATGAAACAGCTAACAGAAACATGTAAATCACTGGAAGTTCAATTTTGGTGAAACTTCCACAGTGCCACAACGCAGATGTGCTACAGCTATCTGGTTCTGAATCCACTGGAGTACAATTACAACATTATTTCTTTGCAATGAGTGGCATCACCATAAATAATCCCTCAGTACTTTTAATGAATCTGTGTTCAGGACTGTATTGTTAAAGACAAAAAACTATCACACCTTCCTTCTTTGCCTGAAGCATCATACTGACTAAAGGGAGAAGTTCGGGGCTTGTAATGTTTTGTTTGTTTGGGTTTTTTTTGTTGGGTTTTGTTTGGTTGGGTTATTTAATTTTTGTTGTTTGCTTTGTTTTGTTTTGTTTTGTTTTGTTTTTAAATTTGCATTTTTTGTTGGTTTTGTCTTTTTTTTTTCCTTCAAGAAACTGAAAAAATGCACTTGAGATAAACTTCCTCCGCTTACTCTCTGGAAAGTATTGAAGTTAGCCTGATTTGTGACTCTGCTAAGTTTAGTATGTAGATGATCACAGAGTCACAGATAGTCTTTCACCCTAGCACCTCCTCTCTTGTATACAGCCTAGACAAAAGTGATACTGAGACAAACTGTCCTGATTTTTCTGGAATAGAATAATAGAATCAGTTTTCTATTCAGGAAAGCTGCATTTTTGAGAAAAATGCAGCACCTGATTTGGTGGGAACAAAGTTGATATGACACTTTGTTTTATTTTTTGGCCGGCACTGATATGCAAGTTGCCTGAGTGGTCAAGTTTATCAGCAGTTCTGAGTTAGTCAGCTGCAGAAGCTATGAGCAGTGAAAGACAGGGCAGATTACCCAAACCAGCCAGCAGAAGTATCCTATTCCATAAATGGCACACTCATTATAAATGGGAAAGTTTGCTGAGAATCACAGAATCACAGAATATTAGGAGTTGGAAGGGACTTCGAAAGATCATCTAGTCCAACCCCACTGGCAGAGCAGGATCACCTAGACTAGGTCACATGGGAACACGTCCAGGCAGGTGTTGAATGTCTCCAGAGAAGGAGACTCCACAACCTCTGTGGCCAGCTTGTTCCAGTGCTCTGTCACCTTCGCAGTAAAAAAGTTTTTCCTCATGTTCACATTGAATCTCCTATGCTCCAGGTTGCTCCCATCACCCTTTGTCCTATCATTGGCTATCCCTGAGAAGAGCCCGGTTCCTTCCTCCTGACACTCACCTCCTGACACTCACTTACATATTTATAAACATTAATGAGGTCACCCCTCTCTCTCCTCTTCTCCAAGCTAAAGAGACACAGCTCCCTCAGCTGCTCCTCATAAGGGAGATGCTCCACTCCCTCAGTCATCTTTGTGGCTCTGCTCTGGACTCTGTCAAGCAGTTCCCTGTCCTTCTTGAGCTGACGGGCCCAGAACTGAACACAATATTCCAGATGCGGTCTCACCAGGGCGGAGAAGAGGGGAAGGAGAACCTCTCTCCACCTACTGACCACATCCCTTCTGATACACCCCAGGATGCCATTGGCCTTCTTGGCTGCAAGGCCACATTGCTGGCTCATGGTCATCTTGCTGTCCACCAGGACCTCCAGGTCACCCAGACCAGGTCTCCTTCCTCAATGGTCACCCTCCCTGGAGGGTCTTGCCCATCATTCTGCTCCTGAGGCCTGCTCTGCCATTCAGCGTGACTGTCACGCTTTTGCTGGAGCTGCGGCACTCGCAGCATTTGTCATCTGGCATTCACTGCTGGGAGTGTACAGCTCGTGATCACTGTATGAGCTGGGTAAAGCTTTGTGTATTTTATGTTAATATTGATACTAACATTAGTTTCTTATTATTTTATTAAATCTACTTTCATTTCAACCCATGGGTCCATTTCCCAATTCCCCTCCTTGGGTGCGGAGACGTCATTGGGTGATAGAACAACTGCCTAAACGAAGACAGAAGAGTTCACAGTAGATGCTGAGGTTCTACATCCAACTTTCTGTCACTGAAATCCTCTGCCACTCTGTGTTCCTTCATATTTTTTACCTGGTAACAGAGTTATTCCTAACATGTATGTATGAGTGAATACTTTTTAACTCTTTCATTGTACCACACTGTGAGAAGAGCTTTTCCCTAGGTAAGTCCATTATAATAAATTCACTAGACTTTTTTAAAGATAATAGTGTCCTAGCTGACAATATGTGTGCCATGTTTCCACTCTGGGGATATGCCACTTTCAAACTGTGCAGAGGAAGCAGAAATGCTGACAGGCTCAGAACCACTGCAATGACAACGTGTGCAGCTGTACTTATTTGATTTACAGTACTTAGCAGTAGTAGTTTTATTATAGTGCATCTGAATATTTCTGAAGGTTCTTAAATGCATTTTTTTTAATATTGAAGCTGAAGGGCAAGCTTGTCCTGTGATTCTTCTGCCTGTTAAGTCCTGTTTGTCTAGCTCCTTGCCAACATGTTTTCCCATCAAGATGTGCAAGAACTGTGTTATGAGATAAGGCTTTATGAAAAGAAAGCAGAGTTTAACTATCCACATGATCTTTTCTCTGTGGAAAGAAAGCACACCATCATCCTATAATTAGTGTTTACTCCTATTGTGTAATAGTGCACCCACTTTCCTTCTCCCTGACCAATTTTTTTGCTTGTATTTAAAGATGTGTTTGAACTGTCTTACCAAAATGAGTTTGGCTCCCTTTTTTAGATAATCCTACAGAAAATCAGAGCTGCTAGCCTATGATTCTGTCTATCTGGAGGGTGTTGTGATCAAAGATTTGCTCTTAAATTCAGATAGAAAATGAGATAGTGAGACTTTGGACATATTACACCACATTTTAATGAAAAAGCTAGGTACACATGGCCTAGATGGTGCTAGTAAAAGAAGATGTAAACTTTTCTGGGAATCTGTGACCTGAGATCAATACACCTCTGTCAGTGTGGAAGAACAACTAGAAAATATCAGGTGCAAACCAATGGGCAGAAATGAACTTTTGTACAAGTACAAAATGCCAAAAGGTGCAGAGTGCAATTATTAAACAGAAAAAAGGGGTAGGGGTCATAATTATTCACAAGTTGAATTTGTTAGGGTTCATAATTACTCACAAGTTGAAATTAAGGCTTTCAGCACTGTCTCCCATAACACACTGATGAAGTATATACTACGTAAGAGGGCAGTGAGGTGTACTAAAAATTGGATGACCCGTGGGGCTCAAAGGGCTGTGATCAATTCCCCAAAGTTCAGCTGAAGGCCAGGCACTAGTGGTGTGCCCTAGATGTCAATACTGGGTCCAGTATTGTTTATTATCATTAATGAGCCTGATGCTGATGCAGAATGCACCCTCAGAAAGTCTGCAGATGACACAAAACTAGGAGTGGCTGATACACCAGACGATTGTGCTGTCATCCAAACAGGCTGGAGAAATGGGCTGACAGGAACTAGTCACCTAGTCTAGGTGATCCTGCTCTGACAGGGGGGTTGGACTGGATGATCTTTCGAGGTCCCTTCCAACTCCTGGCATTCTGGCATTCTGTGAATTTGTCTTACCCTGACAAGAGTTTATTTATTTCAGTTGTACGTAACTCAACAAGGTAAAAATGCGAAGTCTTGCCCTGTGGAGAAATAAGCCCATGCACCAGTACAACCCTGGGCCAATTAGATGGTAAGAAGCTCACAGAGAAAGACCTTGGGATCTTGGTGGACAACAAGTGCACCATGAGCCAGTAATACATCCTTGAGGCAAAGAAAGCCAACAGCCTCCTGGGTTTAATTAGGATAAGCGTCACCTCCCCTCTGCTCAGCCCTGGTGAGACACATTTGAGTGCTGTGTCCAGTTCTTGGCTCACCATTACAAGAAAGATATGGACATCCTGGAGTGAGTCAAGCAATGGGTCATTGTGGCAGATGCACCCACCCTA
>NW_010187887.1:0-541 GCF_000695765.1 Mesitornis unicolor | reverse complement strand
GGAATTTCCCAGAGGGACTCCTCATCTCATTCGGCTCACTGCAGGAGCAGACAAGGACCTGGCTTTAATAACAAGACGATCAGGTATTCTTTAAATCTCGAATCTGGGACTGTGGTTTTTGGAAACCTCCTATAAATCATAAGGGGACACCCTATGTTGGAGGCATATGCTAGGGTATTAGTACCTGAAAAGCATATCTGTATCTGTCTGTATCTGTATTTTGGGGTACCATTCGGAAACTTTTGAATAGCTGTATGAATTATACAAGAACTTCTTGTTTGTTGATTGTGTGAGTGATTGAGACGCAGTTTAACTTGCAAAGAGAGTGTGGAGTTCTGATCCACGGTTCTGTAGCTCCGCGAGGGGCATGGCTGGAGACGAACGAAGCAAGAAATTTATTTTTGTTTTGAAACCCAGGTCTGTCTATTGTAATTGTGCTCAAGAATTTCGAGTTGATCACAATACATTTCAAATAGGGAGTCTGTGAATGCGGGGGAGCAAATAAGACAAGTCTTGGGTTTAAAAGTGAGCTGTGAGGAAA
>NW_010187886.1:0-1451 GCF_000695765.1 Mesitornis unicolor | reverse complement strand
AAGGACTTTTCTGCATATGGTTTAGCTCCTGACTAGTATCTTGGTTCAACGGTTGACTCAGTTACCCACTCAAGGAGGGCTATGCCATCCAAGATACATGGGAGTAGCTGAAGTCTCCATGTAGGACTGGGAAATGTGAGCCAGGAACAAGAAGAGCCTTTCTGGAGCAGGAGCTGGGTGAGAGGCAGGGTAGGCCAAGGCACCTCAGAGGAGATAACTGATTTCTCTGCTTTGACTAGAAAGGGAAGCCTGGGCAATTGGACCCAAGGTGTCCAATGTTAGAGGAGATCACTCTTGTCCTTGCCTTCACCTCAACTGGAGCCACTTGTAATTCACCCCACAGGTAATGAAAAAGAAGTGGGTAGAGTTGCTGCAGAGTATGCCTGAAGATGCTCCAGTAGCCCAGCTACACTGGGATTAGTGCAGATGTGGCTATTCAAAAGACAGCATTTAATTCATTTGGTCTCTTTGCTTCCCTCTCTGAATGGAGAGAGCTCGTGCCCTCAGCATGCAACTCGTTGTGTGCAAAGAGCAAAAATGGAAAAACAGAGAAACAAAGAAAGTCTGGGGCAGGGAGTGATTGGGAAGATCTTGGAGTCTGTGCTTGGCACAAAAGTGTGTTTTCTGTTGGGCTAAGGCCACCCACTGTGGGAAATAGATTTCAGTGGAAGTAATGTGGGCTTGCTATACAGCTGAAGAACGTCTCTTATTGTTCATGGAGCTCTGCCTTCCTTTGCTTTTCTTTGTTGCCTATCAATGCTTTGTTGCCTATCTTGCTTCTCAAGAAACATCCCTCTGTATCTACACGTAGCTTGTTCTCCTAGGAAAGCAGGTGGGAATTGGTGCCAGTGAGTGTAAACACGTAGCTACAGACTTCACTAGAAAAATCACAGATGTGAACGGGGCTGCTGTAAATCCTGGATATCTGGTGAGAGAAATGGTGAGGTTGTAGGGATGGGAATGATGACTGCCCATACAGTGTCTGATGTAAAGGGTCTGGACTGACATGTTCAGACTGCACTGGGAGACATTGAGGATCAATATTGGCTGGAGACTGCCGATATCACTTGATGCATAAGAGAAAATATAGGAAAGAATGGAAAAAGAAAGAGTAGTTTCTTTTTTTTGTTTCATATTTTAATATTTCCACTTCTGAAATCTCTCTAATTAACCACAAAAGAGCTGAGGAATTCAGGACAACTCTGCAAAGAGACTCGGCTTATTAAGGCCTTTTGCATGTTAATGAGCCAAATTCCTGAACTGCAGATCGGGAAAGACAAGGAACCTTCCCATGGAGAAGGAGATTCTTCCCTCATGAGGGTCTCAGGGATTTTCTTGGGGGCAGTGAGATATGGGAGTGTGCACTGCTGAGTGCAGAACAGCAATGGACACCCCTCAGCCTCTATGGGGGTTAGGAGGAAAGGAAGCCCTGGGGACACAAGGAACTGCTG
>NW_010187885.1:0-2675 GCF_000695765.1 Mesitornis unicolor | reverse complement strand
TTACAGTAAAAGGGTTTTTCCTTATGTTCAGGTTGAACGTTCTGTGCTCCAGCTTGCTCCCATTTCCCCTTGTCCTGTCATTTGACATCACTGAGAAGAGCCTGGGTCCTTCCTCCTGACACTCACCCTTCACATATTTATAAACATGAAGGAGGTCACCCCTCAGTCTCCCCTTCTCCAAGCTAAAGAGACCCAGCTCTCTCAACTGCTCCTCATAAGGGAGATGCTTCACTCCTTTAATCATCTTTGTGGCCCTGCGCTGGACTCTTTCAAGCAATTCCCTGTCCTTCTTGAACCGAGGGGCCCAGAACTGGGTACAATATTCTATATGTGGTCTCACCAGGGCAGAGTAGAGGGGGAGGAGAACCTCTCTCGACCTAGTCACCTAGGCTTTCTCTTTGATGGGGAGAATAGGACAGATACTTGCACTCCAAAGTGTCTTGACTTGTGGATGCCTGTTTTCCTTCCAGAAAGATTAAAAGCCAAGGCTGGTTCCATAATTTTTTAGCCATATTTTTAAAAATGTGTTGGGTTCCTCCTCGCAGATCAATTTCCTTTCTCTCAAAATGGTGTTCTCCAATCTAGCACTAAAATTGCTGTTTAGTCGAAATAATATTATGATGTCTGAGGCCAAAAAAGCTGGCCTTATGCTGTAACTTTGGGTGATGTTCAACAAGTCATCAAGCTCCCAAGGTGTGAATGTTTGGAGGCCAGCATGAAATCACTGATGGTTGTTTATAAACAGGCTTCTTAAAAATCATCTGTGCATTTGTGCTCCTCAGCAATCTTTCCATCTTCTTAATTATGCTATCTACAGCTTAGGACTAAAGGAGGTGGCAGGAGTAACAAATATGACAGAGGGCTACATGTGACTTTGAAGTCACCTTAGGACTGAAGAGGGGAATATGGGTTGAGAAACCTCTTACAATTGCTGCTGGCTCCAAGCTGCTTTGTCAGTGCATTTTATGAGTTAATATGTAAAGATCATAGCTGAAAGCTCTGATTGACCTATTATGCTCTTTGTTTAATTGCTACAAATAGTAATACCATAGTATGATCACTGATATTGTAAGGGGAAAATTACTTGCTTGCATCATCTAGATGTCTGTGGGGTCTGCCCAGTTAACTGAAACAAGCTTTACATGCAATTTCCATGCATGGAAATTGTTTTACTGCATAAACATATCTGCCCACATTTTGAGAAACAACATAGGCAATAACTACAGGTGATGTAAAATATGAGCACTGCAATCAGAGCTTTTTCTATGATTCTGATGGTTTTATGATAGAAATTCTTTGCAGGGACTCCTTGTTCAGAGAGACAAATCATTACTATGACTTACTAATATTTGGATATATATGGAAGTGTGTGTATATATATATCTGCAGCATAAGCATCCAGTCATATAACAGTACACTCTAGCTCCTGTCTGTATTGTTGAAGTAAATGAAAAAAAATGCAAATTAGGGAAAAAATAGATGGATTAGTTTGTCCAACAGGAGTTGACACATTTCCACTTTAAAGACTAACATACATAGAGGGAGGAGACCCAATATAATTTAATTTGAATAATTGCTAGTTGGTTGGGCTTTTTTGTTGGTTTGTTTTTTTTCTTCTTCCCGAATAAAACAGAGTTTCTCTTCTAGCCTTGAAAGACATGCAGTTGGAATTATTCTATGCTCTTCTAAGATAGCTGAGCAGTATTTGTCAGGTCTTTTAAGATATCAGCTAAGAAGAGGTAACAGTGGAGAGGCCAAGAGGCTGCCATTTTGAACCTCAGTGTATTTGAGTAACTTAAATCCCTGACTGTTGGTATATTGTCTTGGTTTTGCTTTCGGATTAATTTGTATTTTGTTTGTGTTTTTTTAATAGGTGATGCGGATGACACTGTCAACACTGAATTGGCGCCGGCGGGAAATGGTGAGGTGGTTGGTAACATGTGCAACAGAAATAGGTATGTTCTGAGATGCTTCTCAAGGGCTCCTGCCTTTTTGTCAGTTAATCTTAGAGAACTTGATCTTGTTTGTCAACTCCCAGGCTCTGCAAACATCTCCCATTTTCTGTTCATCTATGTGATAGAATAGGCACAGGCCAAGTGAGACAATAATTGAGTAATGCAGTGTGACTTCTTTCCCCTGCAAGGTAGGGACGTGCATGACCTCATGGAAAATGCCCCAGATTTCCCCTTGTCCCCTCCATGTTGGGTTTGGGTTTGAGGCTGCAGCAGAGAAAAGGTTCGTGGTTATGAGCTGTTACAATATGATAAAACTTGGCTTGCTCAGAAAGGTGAGGCTCTGAAAGACTGGTGAGAGTGCTATCTGGTTAGCTGTGAGGAAGAGGAACCAGAAAACAGGGGAATGAAATGTTGAGGATGCCTCCAAAGCAGTGGCAGACGAGATCTCATGAAAGGGTTTTCATTACTTGTTTGTTTTCTTATGGGTTTTTTTTAAAGCCACTGGGTAAATCCAAGCTTAGAGTATAATGTATTTTTGTTATGTGGCTATGACATTGTGTAGACCTCTCAGAGAATCATAGAATGGTTTCGGTTGGAAAAGACCATTAAGATCATTGAGTCCAACCATCAATCTGCACCTGCTAATTCCGACACTAGACCATGTCCCTAAGCCCAGCAGCTACTCGTCTTTAAAACACCTCCAGGGATGGGGACTCCACC
>NW_010187884.1:0-860 GCF_000695765.1 Mesitornis unicolor | reverse complement strand
AATTTTGGGTCTCCCCTCCCAAATTCGGGGTCTCACCCCCAAATTTCAGGTTCCAACCCCCCAATTTTGGGGTTTTATTCCCCAATTTGGGGTCCCAAGCCCCCAATTTTTGGTCTCACCCCCAATTTTGGGTCCCAACCCCCAAATTTGGGGTCTTATTCCCCAATTTTGGGTCCCACCCCCCCAATTTGGGGCCTTATTCCCCAATTTGGGGTCCCAACCCCCCAAATTTTGGGTCTTTCCCCTCAAATTTTGGTTCCAAACATGTCGCCCCCCTCAAATTTTGGGTCTCATTCCCCAATTTTGGTTCCCAAGCCCCAGATTTTGGGTCCTACCCCCCAAATTTGGGGTCTTATTCCCCAATTTGGGGTCCCAACCCCCCAAATTTTGGGTCTTTCCCCTCAAATTTTGGTTCCAAACCCCCCAATTTGGTTCCCAAGCCCCCAAATTTTGGGTCTTCCCCCCAGATTTTGGGTCCCACCCCCAAACTTGGGGTCCCAACCCCCCCAAATTTTTGGTCTGACCCCCAATTTGGGTCCCAACCCCTCAAATTCGGGCCCTAACCCCCCAATTTTGGGTCCCAAACCCCCAATTTTGGGTCTTTCCCACCAAATTTGGGGTCCCACTCCCCAATTTTGGGTCCTAAGCCCCCAGAGTTGGTTCCCAACCCCCCAATTTTGGGTTCTACCCCACCAAATTTTGGGTCCCAACCCCTCAAATTTGGGGTCTGCCCCCCCAATTTTGGGTCCCAAACCCCCAATTTTGGGTCCTAAGCCCCCAACTTTGGTTCCCAACCCCCAAATTTTTGGTCTCCCCCCAAAATTTTGGTTCCCAACCCCCTAATTTGGGGTCTTATTCCC
>NW_010187883.1:479-1192 GCF_000695765.1 Mesitornis unicolor | reverse complement strand
CCAAAGATGGTGAAAATATACACATAATGTCATTGTGCATAAGAAAGAATGAAGTGAGAACTAAAACAAGCCTAGGAAGGATGGGATGGCACTCTCCATCTAGCTGAGGACAATTTATTTAGGAAACCCAATGGGATTCAGGCTGCATTTTTTAAGGCATCGTTCCTGGAGTCTGCTCTATCAGGACGGACACCCTGTTCATAAAACACTGCTGAAGTAATACTGCCAAGGATCTGGGGAGAGTGGGACATAGGATGGCATCCAAGGGTTTTGTCAAGATGTGCCATGTAGCTGAATGACTTTCCCACTCTGCTTTGGTGGCTTTGTAGGTCAGAACCAATGATCTGCCAACTTCTTGTCACTGTCACTGCTGAATCTTAAAAAGAGCTATTCCCATTTATGCACAAGCTACCTTGCACACTTTTCCATGTGCATGATTGTGAAAGCTTGATAGATATCTGCCTTTAAACCTTATTCTTTCTGAGGTGATTTCTCAGAGTTACTGCCATAAGAGCTTTTTCTTCCTCTATTCTATCTTCGTCTTTTTACTCCCATTCTTACAGCCAATAGGCCAATACCTGTAAACCAGAACGGTAAAATAAAAGAAGAAAAGACAGCACACGCTGCACAATTATTAAACAATCCCCCATGCATAGGACAGAAGGTTTCTCCTTAATGGGATGTATCTAGCAAGCATATTTAGATTCTCCCTC
>NW_010187883.1:0-464 GCF_000695765.1 Mesitornis unicolor | reverse complement strand
GCAGGAAGCTAAAATAAAAAGCATAAAGGGGAGTAGCTATAGTGGGAAAAACTCATATAATCACAGAAGCTTGAAAGGCGTGTTTTCCAAAGTTAATACACATTTGTTTTTTTAAAATAAGAATGTTAAAACTAATATGCTGTAGCAGCAAGGGCAAAGTTGAAACCTGCTGCCAGGCATAAGTAGCTAATATTAATGAATTGTAATTGCATGTAGTTTTCACACAATTTTTCTAGAAAGGTAAACAGCAAGGTGGAGATTTCTGGCTTGTGTCTCTGACTGCTTTTCTCAAGGTCAGGAATCAATGTATGGAGCATCTCTGATGCAAATCAGAACAATTTGTCATTAAACTGTGGCCTTGAGCTGTTGAAGAAAGATCCTTATTAATTTTCCTGCAAAAATTTCATCAGCTCAGTTACCTCCAATAACATGTTTTTTAAATGAAAGTTTGGTTTCAAATGACA
>NW_010187882.1:0-16433 GCF_000695765.1 Mesitornis unicolor | reverse complement strand
CACCTTTCCTTCCTTGCCTATCACTTCTGAAGAGCTTATAACCCATCTATGGCAGCATTCCAGTCGTGTGATTCATTCCACCATGTTTCTGTGATAGCTACTGTATCGTAGTTATTCCAATGCACAATAGCTTCCCGTTCCTCCTGCTTATTGCCCGTACTGCGTGCATTGGTGTAGACACACTTCAGTTGGGCTAAAGGCCCTGCAACCTTTTCACTCTGCCCTGCACCTTTTCATTCTGCTGCCCTGAAAGTTTAATGCCACTTTTCTGGTTCTTGAGCTCTTCCAAAACCAACTTCAGAGAGAGATAGCTAAAAACTATTTTCAAACTAATTAAGAAAATGGGCTCAGCAGCCTCACCCTTCAAAATACCTCTTTTGGAAAACAGGAACTAGTCTGCGGGGTGAGAGGTGTGGGTTATCCATGCACTTACCAGGGTAATGCAGGCTTTTTGAAGGAATATTAGAGAAATACACCTTTGATATTAGAGAGCAGAGAAGGATGAATGAAGAAAAGGTACGTTCCAAATTCTGGTGAGCAGGTAGGCTACTATGGGGTTGATCAAGTCCTTGACTATGTTTTGTCTTAGGAGAGACTTTATTTCTTCACCTCTTTTCCCTTAGGCTACACACACATGCCTATCACAGAATCACAGAATGGTAGGAGTTGGCAGGGACCTCTGAAGATCATCTAGTCCAACCCTCCTTGCTAGAGCATGATCATCTAGAGAAGATCACACAGGAACATGTCCAGACAGGTGCATACCTGCATATGCCACATGTTATATTAGCTTTTCTTTTTTATTTGTTTTCCTCTGTTATAAAAGCCA
This sequence comes from Mesitornis unicolor, assembly GCF_000695765.1. NCBI lineage: Eukaryota > Metazoa > Chordata > Aves > Mesitornithiformes > Mesitornithidae > Mesitornis > Mesitornis unicolor. The sequence continues at coordinate 15,604 of NW_010187882.1, read as the reverse complement.
TCCAAGACTATACTCTAACCACATAAATTTCCTATTCTATAATGTCAATAATAGTCTCCATGGTTTTCCTTGTTTGTTGCTCATAAGAACTAAATAACTCATTGTAATCATCACATCATGCAGATCATGTCTCTTGCCCTAAACATCTAGGCAATACAGGCATCTTGTTCAACCTCATGTAACTGCTTTCCAAGAGCAACTGTAAGTGTTTACCTATTTTGCTGACACAGGCATAATTAATTAGCACTCACCTGATCTGGTGTAGAGCAAACTTCCATTCACTTGATATTTAATAACTTGTTATCCAACACCTTGTTTCTGTCCTCCTAGGCATCTTGTCTATTCTAAGCATCCCATATTGATGACCATGTGCATGTCATGTTCATATAATCCTGACTTGTAGCGTTTTCTCTGCCAGCCCCATGCAGCATCCCCATTCTTCCTCCCTCCTCTCTACTACTTGCTTACCCTGAACATGACTTCTGAGTCACTGCACATGACCTTCTTATTTCCAGCCCTTTGATGCAACACAGTGTATCTCATGAGATGTTTGTGAGACAGTATTTTGAGTAGTTCTTGTCTTTCTGCATTACCCAGACTTCAGTGAGTATGAAGCAGTTGTGTGTCAGGTAGACACTGAAATGGGTCCACGGTCACTTTGACATGACTGTCCTTGCCTTCACATCACTTCTGATCCATAGGACTGCATTCAGTGAAACGTAGAGGCTTGGTCTCTGCTTATCAATACAGACTTTTTGTTAGTGGAAAAAAAGGACAGTGCGATCTCTTTCTCTCTCTCCTAATAAGCTGCAGCTAGCACTAGCTCATCAATATTGTTTGTAAATTTTGGAGTAGTAAAGGTGGAAAGACTTTATCCACTTGTTAATCTCTGCCTCCTTTTCTGTTGCCACAACACTGACAGCGCTTGAGTTGCTCTTCCAGAAGGTTGAGTGTGGTGGGATATAGGAGAAAGCAGGAGACATGGCTGCTAGGGAAAGGCAATACATCTTCCTACAGGTGTTTCTGGAGAATTTCTCCATCCATTGTGGCTATACCTCCAGACAGCATTTTCCTTTCTAGCCTGCAGTGCAGGGGGGCCATCCTTTCTTCCCACTTGAACCTGTGAAGTAGGAGGGCTCCATTTCTCCATTTGCAATAGGTTTGTCTGTTCCTAAAACAGAAAGTCTTGATTCATATTGCCACTGTGGGGTTACCACCACCATTCAAACCTGAGTTATAGCCTTGTCTTCACATTTAAGGCTCTTTCTAGAAAAATGTTCTTTCCTCATCTATATGGTAAATGAAATAATTAAAATCACAAGTATTTTTTTATTTACCTTGCTCTTTCATTAGGCCTCACCTGGGCTCTTCACAGCATCGAGGCTTACGGCCAAGGAGAGGATCTGCAGTCCAAGTTTGCACACTCAACTCTAGGCTTACTCTAACAGCACCTTTGTTTTTCAAGCATACGCTAAGCTGGCAGATGTTATTTAGTTACCCTCCATCAGGCACCTGACTCAGGCTTGCAGCCTGGAAAAAGTAACCTCATGTTAGGCTTTGCGGATTGCCTAAGAACCTGATATTACTAAACTCCCTCTGCAACCATCCTAGTGAGATGTCATGGTGCTGACATATACTTATTACCATATAAACAGGGGACACAGAACAAAACCTGACCATGGCCAAGGTGGCCATAGTTCTGGGACGTGAAAGAGAGGCTATGGAATGGCACAATATCTGTCCTCCCATGGAGATTACAGGGGACTCTTCCCTCCCATTCATCATGGCATAATTTTCCTGTGGGGATTATGGCATTTGTTGACAAGGAAAAGTAATAGTAGGAAATTATCTGATGCATTTTGATATGTCTTAGTGATACCTAGCAGGTGGAAACATGAACAAAATCTTCCATCTGCAAAACCAAGAGTCCAGTGCTTCTCTTCTATTGACAACACTTTATTATTTATATTCTGCAAGGACAACAAATAAATGTCACATCTAGGCCAGAGCTGAGAAATCCAAGACATTCAGCTGGGTAAAAGACAGGATCCGTGTTCAGTTAAAGAGGGGAGTAGGGGTAATGTGTTAGGGAAAGTTTTAAGACAAATGAGAAGGGAGAGGAACTGAGATATATCAGGAAAGGAAAGTAAGTATTTTTGCTTCATCCTGGAAAAGGCAAAGATGATGGCCATCTGTGAATTTAGGGAGTGTGGAAGCTGCCTGCATAATTAATATAAGACATAAAATGGAACCTATGAGTTAATCCAAAGTTCCTACATGAGGGACTGCGGCATGGCACCTCCCATACTCAGCATGCCCGTTACCAAGAGTGAATATTGGACTGCAGTTTTGTTTTTACATCCTTCTCAACATTTTTTTTTGCTTTCAGACACTGATTAAAGTTAGGACAGGGTGAAGAATGTACAGGTGTTTTCAGACCTGGAAGTGAATGGCTTTGGGAGCTTGTTTTGCTTGCAAAAGGTTCAACAATGGTCAATAGAGCAGGCTTTGCATCTGAGCAATGAGTTTATTGTTCATGACATTGAGCGCTGACATATCAGTGAAACCCACACAACATGATGCCACCATTTTATTAAGCTGATATGACTTACATACAATGACTTACACTTTTCCTTGTTAAACCTTGTAAGTAGCATTGTGACTGCATACCATCTTGCTTTGTTTTATTGGCTTTGTGTGGCAAGGTTTTGGTAGCAAGGGGACCACAGAGGTGGCTTCTGTGAGAAGCTTCTAGGAGCTCCACTCATATCCCATAGAGCCAATGACAGCTGGCTCAAAGATGGACCTGCCATTGCCCAAGGCCAAGCCCATCAGTGATGGTGGTAGCACCTCTGTGATAACTTGCTTAAGAGAGGGGGGAACTGCTTCAAAAAGGGCAGCAGAGAGAGGAGTGAGAATAAGTGAGAAAAACAACCCTGCAGATATCAGGGTCAGTGGAGAAGGAGGGGAAGGAGATGCCCCGGGCATTGGAGGATGCCCATCTCCCTGCAGCTCATGGAGAACCCAACACCACAGCATGTGGATGCCTGAAGGAGGCTGTGGCCCTCTGAGAAGCCTGTGCTGGAACAAGCCTTTGGCAGGACCTATGGACCTATGGAGTGAGGAGCCCATGCTGGAGCAGGTGTTCTGGCAGGACTTGTGACTCCCATGGCAGACTGTCTGCTCCTGAAGTACTAAACCCCATGGAAGGCACCTACGCTAGAGCAGTTAATTAAGAACTGTAGCCTGTGGGAAGGACTCATGTTGGAGAAGTTAATGGAGTATTGTTTCCCATAGGAGGGACCCCACAGTAGAGCAGGAGAGGAGTGTAAGGATTCCTAAGGAGAAAGGAGTGACAGGGACAACGTGTGATGAACTGACCACAACTCCCCATTTCTCATCCCTCTGCACTTCTTGGAGGGAGAAGGTAGAGAAATCTGGAATGAAGTCAAGCCTTGGAAGAAGGGAGGGGTGGGACGAAGGTGTTTTTAAGATTTGGTTTTCTTGTTATTCTACTTTGATTTGATTGGTAATAAATTACATTATTTTTTCTCCAAGTTGAGTCCGTTTTACCCGTGATGGTAATTGCTGAGTAATCTCTCCCTGTCCTTACTTCGACCCATAAGCCTTTCATTATATTTTCTTTCCCCTGTCCAGCTGAGGAGGGGGATTGATAGAGTGGCTTTGATGAACACCTGGTGTCCAGCCAGGGTCAACCCATCACATTTGTAAATTCCAAAGATAAAATACACTCACATTCTACTCTGTCTGAATACAAAGCAGAAGTGAGGTGTGCTGGAAATGGTGTAACTGAGCTACAACTTCTTGTTCAAAGAAACAGGAGGAATACAGAATGGTTCAGATATATCTAGAAAACTCATCAATGACTCTTTATGATAGGACAAGTGACATATCCTGGATATTCCTGAAATTCTGCTGCTACATACATTGCTCAGCTTCTGTTTTCACAAATCCAGAGTATTTATGAATCCCTGCTGCAGTTTATCACAAAGTGGTCTTCTCTGATACATGGATTAATGTCACAAGCTGAGTACTGACAACCTCAGTGCTACAACATAGCAAGCTCAGTTATTTCAGGTTCATTTCCAGGCAGATCATGTAAAGTCTTTTAACGCCTTATATTCAGGCATGTTTGTAACCCATCATTACAGAATGAATATTTTTTGCCCAGGGTGGAGCAAAAAATCTTATCTTAAAACTATAACATTTTAACTTTTCATTGAATCAGACTTGATGATGAGTTTGATTAGGAAAACAAAATTAACCTGTTTGAGTGTGTGGAATAGCAGGCTTCTCCATAAGGAATGACATCACTGACATGGTGATACAGTGCTATGATGGCAAAAAAACCCTGATTCACAGCAACATAAAAAGCTCTTTCCACTCCAGAAGGTGGGGTGTCAGCTGTCTTCCTGCAAGCAATCTGTAGGTATATTTCCAGCAGAGTACCTTTCAGCAATCAGTAATGTTGGTGTCCAGTGCAAAACCATCATGGGAAAAGCTGACATCAAGCAAGGGCTAGACCCGGTAGTAGGAGAAATAGCCTGTACCTCTCCTCCAGTGTGAGAGATACCGGAATAGCAAGAATCCCTCATGATTGATGGTTCATTTAGTTCTGCCTCAGAATTCCCAATAATATCCCTGGAAATGGCAAGATCTTGGATATTTCTTCACATCAAGTGGCCACAGTTGAATACTGTCTGTAGATCTGGGACAGTGACATATTTTCACATGTAGACATATGATTCCACTCCAAATCACACTAGAGCACTAGCTTTTCTGGTTGCCAGTTTAATTCTTCAGTTTTTAAATTCTGTTTGACCGTGGAAATGTTCTCCTACAATGTGAAAATGGTGTAAATGAAAAATATTATTCTTGCGTATAATTAACAAAATATTACAACTGTACCAGTCTTTGCAAGCAAATATGGCTGACATGAATTGTTCTTTCCCAACAGCAAGATGTCTTGGGATGTGTGCAACATAGAACTTTTCCTACAACTACAATCTTAGAGGCTGAAACTGCACAGCTAGAGATTGCAGCCCCACTTCTCCAGAGGACGGGGTATTTGCTTTCTCTCTGCAAACTGACTGCACAGCCCAGAGTCACATCAAAATGTATTCATCCTATTGAAGTTCATCATGTTTTAAACGCATAAAAGCCTAATCATATCTTTACACGATTATGAGTATAAACCGAACCACAGTTTGTTTGGCACTGCTCGTATAAGGAGATGGATCTCTTCATGCTTCCAATGCATACCCAATATACTATGGGTGTGTGTTTCACTGTGAAAGTGAAACTAGAGAGAATGCTGTTTTAAGAATAAAGTGAGGTGACATCACTCTATTCGCTAACTAAATTAGAAGTTTACTCATTGCCCCTTCAGGTCTCAGCTGACCTGATTTGGCTTTTAACCAGCAAGTAAACAAGCCCTATTAACAACACTATTCAACACCACTTCTAGCAAGATGCCAATACATTTATAGTTAAACCATATTTCAGACCATCAGCACCCAGTCACTAATTTAAAAACTGACCTTTTGCATTCGCCATGTGGATGAGCCTGGTAAGTCAAAGGACAAGGAAAAATCTTATAAAAAAGAAGAAAGACAGCTGCCAAGGGTGCAATTGGATCAGCTTCAGAGTAAGACTGTGGAACACAGTGGCATTTGCAAAGGCACTGAAACTCTCCTGTGGCATCAGGCTGGTGGTGGTGACAGAGCCATCTGTCCTGTCTTTTTTGCCCTTTCCTGTCTGCCATTAATTTTCCACAAAAGCTCCAAGCGACAGTCCCCTCATAGTGACCATACTTGGAAACAAGGTGTATGACAGGCAGTGGGAGAATGGCAATCATCTCGAAGAGCCCCCATGCTACGGCTTGGGAAAAAATAGCTGAGAGTTTGCAAAGTAGCGAAGAAGAAGTGAAAACTGAGAAGATCTGCTGACAGGAGGATTCGGCTGGCATGCACTGCCTTGTTACGTGTGCCTTTGAATTGTGGCGCAGGAGTGGGGGCGCGCTCTCCTCGTGCAGGCACTGCCGACGGTAAACAAGTGAGTATTTCTGGAGCAGCTGCCTGTGTAAGTGGAGAGGTGCCTGTTGCTGTCCTGCAAAGTTACAGTTTTATGGGAGCCTATATCTTACGCTTCTGAAACTCGCTTATTTCTTACACTAATCATGCCAGGCCTTCATTCAGCAAACTGTTCCTTGGGGCCAAAGTTTGTGTTTAAACTCAAGATATTTTGCTGAGCTGGATCTATAAGGAGTAAGATTCATACTTCACCTTTTAAAATGGATAACCATCAACATGATCTCAACCACAGTGTACAGAGAAATTAATATAGTTTGCTTTATGTTCAGATTAGGGCTATTCTTAGTAGCAGACAAGTCTAGACATGTTTTACAGAGTTTGATTATACAAATTCCAGTTCAGAGATATCATGCTGAAATTCAGTTCTACTCCCCATATATTCAACTACCATGTTCATCATCAGACTGCCTGAGTATCTTACAGATTTTCTTCATGCAATGCAGTTAGCACTCATCCCACGTTTATTCTCTCGTCTTTTCCCCTAGAAGGATATATGCAGCAGAGGGCTTATGTATTGATATCTTAAAAGTAATATGCATGCACACATGCATACACTGCTGCATGGCCAAGTGTGTATGGAATCAGCTGTGTGCTTGAAGCAGAGACCTTTTCATTTTGTGTTGGTTGGTGGTTACCAAGAGAGGCTGCACAGGCTGGATCCTGCGAAAGACTACACTCCTGTTACTGCTGAAACTCTTACTGCATCCAAAGACTGAATCTTGTAATCTCTGCCTTCCTCCAAGCTGATTTTAGATGGAAATGCCTTACTGATTCTTGAAGATTTTGACTGCATGCCTCATTGCGTGTGACCTATCCATGTTGAAAGTAAGAACTGGGTGTCAAAACTCTAGTTACTTTTTGATGCCCCGGGTAATTTTTGCTGACTTCTATTGGGTTGGCCAAAAAGTAATTGTGTTTTTTTAATAGATGAACATTGAAATTTTGAAATGTAACTAACTTCATTTTAAACTACAAATTCACTATTTAACTTGACAGCTGACTGTTCAGGCTTATTTTAGAAAAAGAAAGTGCACAATTTCATTAACAAATATTTATTTGGCGTGAATTTCAAAATGGCAAATCAAAAGGAACTTTTTTGTCACATTTTACTATATTATTTCCAAATAGGAAAAAATGCTGCGCAAACTCTTAAAAAGTTACGTGATGTGTATGGTGAAAATGTCTTAAAACTACGGCAGTGTCAGAATTGATGTGCTAAATTTTAGTCTGGAGATTTTGATGTTAAAGATGCACCATGCTCAGGAAGGCAAATCAAAGTTGATAATGCCAAAATAAAGGCACTGATCAAGTCATATCAGTGTTTAATGACACAGGAGATTCTTGATAATCTTAACACATCGAAATTGAGCATTGAAAGCCATTTAAAGCAACTTGAATACGCTATGAAGCTTGATATTTGGATACCACATGAGCTCAAAGAAATTCATCTCACTAAGCACGTTGACATCTGTGATTCTCTCTTGAAGTATGAAGAAAATGATCAGTTTTTTAAATGTGTGATAGCAGATGATGAAAAATGAATTGTCTACAACAATGACAAACAAAAAAGATTGTGGAGCAAGAGTGATGAACCAGCTTAAAGAACTTCAAAAGCAGGTATTCACCAAAGTACCAAAGGAAGGTTATACAGTCAGTCTGGTGGGATTTCACAGGTATTGTGTATTTTGCATTGCTTCCAAGAAACCAAACCATTAATTCGGATGTGTACTGTGATCAACTGGATAAATTAAATGATGTCATCAAACAGAAGTGTCCAAAATTAATGAATTGCAATGGTGTTGTGTTTCTCCATGATAATGCTAGACCCCATGATAATGCCAGACCACATACAAGTTTGGTCACTTGCCAAAAACTGTTGCCAAAAACTGTTGCAGCTTGGATGAGATGTATTATCATATCCACTATATTTGCCAGACCTAGCACCATCAGACTACCATTTGTTTCATTCTTTACAAGATGCCTTGTATGATAAAACCTTCACTGCTGATGAGGATATCAATTTCTTCTTGGAACTGTTTTTGCCAAAAAATATAAGAACTTTTTAAGCATGGAATCATGAAGTTGCCTGAAAGATGGCAAAAGTTCATTGAACAAAATGGACAATATATTGTTTAATAAAGGTTTTGTTTCCTGTGAAAAATTTACCTTCCATTTGCCCTGATAAAAATGCCATTACTTTTTGACCAACCCAATTGTTAGATCTAGAAGTGCAATGTTTTTGCAAGTTTCGAAGTTACAGGAAGCAACATTCCTCCTAAAGGTTTTTCATATTTTCTTGTAGTTGTTTATTTTCTAATAACTGAAATTTGAAATGTCAGTGTGGGCTACTTACTTGCAACCAAAATGAAATTTTCTTAACTTTAACAATGTGAATTATACTGTTTAGTTAGAAAAACAAGTATATGTTTCTAGTGGAAATAGTGGAAATATTAGTGTTCAAGCCCAGGTGGTTTAAGAATAGAAGAAATGTAAACTTTGCAAGAAAAGTAATGTCTTTCAGCTTGTCTAGTTATGCCACATGTTCCTAAAAAACTTTCTGTTTATATATGTGTTTATATATGGGTTTGAATAATGAAAATAGAGCTAATAGCTAATACTCAGCTTTACTCCATGGACTTGTATGTGGAGATATTTTTGTATTGTTAACACAGCACAATATTAAGTCATTTAACCTAAGGAATAGAGGAATTGTAATAACACAAAGCTACAAGTTTTCCAGTGAAGTAACATCATATTAAAGGCTTAATTTTTATAGAAGAAAAATTGATTGCTTGATTTTCAGCAGCTACCTCCTTCAAGAAAATACTCAAGTTCAAGTGGATCTCTTTAGCTTGGAAGAGAGGAGACTGAGAGGTGACCTCATCAATGTGTATAAATTTGTAAAGGGTGAGTGTCAGGAGGAAGGAGCCAGGCTCTTCTCAGTGACAGCCAATGACAGGACAAGGGGCAATGGGTGCAAGCTGGAGCATAGGAGCATAAGGAAAAACTTTTTTACTGTAAGGGTGGCAGAGCACTGGAACCAGCTGCCCAGAGAGGTTGTGGAGTCTCTTTCTCTGGGGACATTCAAGACCCGCCTGGACACGTTCCTGTGTGACCTAGTCTAGGTGATCCTGCTCTGGCAGGGGAGTTGGACTGGATGATCTTTCGAGGTCCCTTCCAACTCCTAATATTCTGAGATTCTATGATTCTCTCATGGTTCCTTCCAAGGGAAAGTATCTCTTCTGTGTGGAAAATGTTTGCTCTTACTTTCAACAAAGCTTTCCAGTTTTTGCTCAGCCATCCTAGGAAAAAAAATAGTGAAGAAAACAGCTTCATATTCTGAAGTTTCCAGGTTTTCTCTCAGACCCTCAGACCTTTAAGCAGCTTGCAGGGGCCCAGCAGAAGTGCTGTATCTCCTGTGTAGTTTTCAGCAGGGAAGATATTGGTGATTGGAGTGTGCAGCAGCTGTACAAGAAGGTAAAGACTAATGGTGCTACCTTGCCTCTTCCCCTTCACTCATCTGAATGCTGCTGTGGAAAAACTCCTGTACTCTGAAGAAATTGTGGCCGTGCTTGGCTAGCACTCAGGATTCACTCAGATGAGAGGTATTTTTTCATCATCCTTATGTTTGAGGACCTGCCCAAAGTCTGAATTCAAGCCTTGGGAGTGTTGAGATGTGCATTTTGTTCACAGGTTAATAACTGGGAATGCTAGTGACTAGGTAGCTTTGTAGGTAAAGTCCAATGGAGAGAATTAAACTGCAGTTGACTGTTTTGCCTATGCTAAGATAGGCAGTCCTTTGAAACCCTTTCTAACTTTTTTACAGATGTGTGAGAGAGATTCAGGCTGGAATCAGATCCAAATAATCCAGATTACTCAGGACTTTCTTTGGACAAGAGTTGTAGAATATGACAGTTTCATTATTGCTTGGCTACTGATGTGTGGGGTGTTTTTATCTTCCTCCATTTTATCTCATTAGTATTAATATTTAGTGTTAGTGTTAGTGTTAGCATTAGTGTTATCTTTCTGTTAATGGGGAAGAACTCATGGCCAGAAAGAACATATGCAAACACCCTGCCCTTGAATGAGTGGCTAAGATGAAGGGTCTGGGGCCACCTGCAAGGGTTTTGCTGTCATGGGGTGACCTGTAACCATTGACCGTATGTCGCCACAAAGGCTTGGGCCGTGCTCTGTGCTTGAGGCAGTCTGTCCAGCAGAGAATATGTGACAGTCATATGTGTCCTTGGGGACTCCTGGTCTCATCCTTGGGTTGAAATTCACCTCCAGTGTGTCAGATCTGTATGGGGATATGACATCCTTCCTTCCTCTGGCTTACTGCCTGGAAAAACCCAAGCCCAGCTCCCTCTCAGTGGTGTTTCGGGTTGCAGAGGTTGGAATCTCCACCTGGGTGGAAACTGTGTCACAGAGTAGGACATCCTGGGGTTGCCAATGGTTTTCGTGTCTGATTGTTGGACAGGTCCAAAAGTGAAGCCTGTCTCATCTCACTAGGAATGGAGACAAGCCAGGAATGGAGAAGCTGCCTGGAGAGCTCAGTTAAGACTGCGTGGGGTCTGCTCACCCTATGAACCCTTCCGGTGGCTGGGAACGCTGGTAACCACATAGCTTTGTAGGTCGCCTTGGAGCACTATGTTGCTAGAGTTTAATTTTTTGCCTGTTCAAGGCTGCCCTTTGAACCCCTTTTCAGCTTTATGGGAATGTAGCTGCAGTGATTAGTGCTGTGAGACACAGCGTTATTTGATTTCAGGAGAGAGATGGTCTTTCAGATACAGCCTTGCAATGGAAAATTTCATTTCCCTGCTGATGCAACGACTTTTCAAATCAAGGGCTTTCTTACACATACCTACATTAAAGTAATATACATGCAAACTGTAATGTGTTTTGGGCTTCATTTTTAATTTTCAGGGTGAGGAGAGGATTATCAATGTACATGAAAAAATATGAATTAGTAGCTGATGGTATTGAAAGCTCTGAGATATCTTACAGAACAGCACATTGGAGACAAATGCCAGAAATGAGAAAATTGGTAGTTACATGAACCATTCAGTTAAGTACAAGCTGACAAGATCTAAAAGTGGGTCTGCTTTGTTACCACCACTTAACTTATTGTGTCAGGGCCATTTTGATCTCTATCTTGGGCTTGAGGGATAGGACGAATTTAAAATGAGTCCCTACAGCTGAAGCTTAAGAGCTGCAACTGATTACACAGATACTTAACCTCATTTCAATATTAGGTGTTCTTTGATATTCTGCAATGTTATGGCTTGAATGTTGCCTCAGACTGTCCTGGCACATGTGCAATGAGAAGGCCTTACAAGCAAATGCACCAAAACTAGGGTTCTTCATTGTCAGAAATTTCTGCTTGCTGCTGATGCTAGACGACATCTGTTGGTGCTAGTGCAAACAAGATGTCCAGACGCACAGAAATGGCCAGGAAAATACATGCAGTTTCGGATTTATATGGTCATATGGACAAGTGTATGCATGTTGTTCCTTGAATTCTGGACTAATGTGTTGGCCATTACTTGGAGTGAACCATCTTGGCTACCTGAAAGGATTCTCAGTATCCTAAACAGTCTGAATTGTTTTGAGTGACTCTTGTCAAAGATGAAAAATGAATGTTCACAGGAAATCTCTCAAGCATGATGTCTGGAGAGCATAATACTTGGATTTACTCTTCACCAAAACTGCCTAATGAAATCAAAGACATGGAGAGTTCACAGAGTTCCTGTGGCAGACCTTCTCACGTGACTTTTGTCAAAGTGAGAGTTTGTGGCAATTTTGACATAACAGGTATTTTTAAAATTCATTCCTTAACCAGTTTCACTCAGCTAGACGTGTTTGAAGTAGCCCTGTTGCTTGATCGTAAACTTTGGAGTCCATTTCTTTCCGTAGAATGAGAGCAGCAGAATAGCAGAGAGAGAGTAAAACCATCCAGGAGTATGCAAGTGCAGTTAGAGAATGAAGTTACATTTGCACAAAATGAATGGAAAACTCTGATCTAGGTCATCTATGATCATACCGTGTTTGGTACCCAAACTGGCTGCTCAGCTGGAGAAAGCTTGAAGCACCTACATGTCTTGAGACACCAAAAAGTTATATTATGTAGTGTGGATAACATGTGCAGAATTATTGCCCAGGAGCAATCCTGTGCAAGGGGATGGGTGGATTTGACAAGTGAACTGAGAAGAGATTTAGAGATCCTGGGCAGATACAGTGATGCACAAATAGAAGTTCATGAGGACATTGCTTCATGGTTATGTAATGGAATCAGTAGCTGTCTATAATTGTCCAGCTGGACTACTTAAATGAACAGAATAACTAATTGAACCTGTCTCATGTTATAAACCTTTTTCATCTGGGCTTTTTTTCAGTGATCCCTGTAATGTCATCGTGGCTAATTTTAGATACCATTTTCCCCTTGAAGATATTTACCAACACAGTGCTCTCAGCCTGCTGTAGTACAGGAAGCTGGGGCTGCAGGATGTCTCTCCAGGCTGAATGCTCTCCTGTCAATGAGATCAAATTATAAGTAGCTGCACTAATCTGCCTATCATCAGAAATAGCCAAAGAAAAATGCACAAATGTAAACATAAAAGGGAGCTCTCATGATCTGCATACTTGTCATGGTTCACCATAAATCAACCTAAATGCCAGTGGGCTTCTTCTTTTTGACACAATCTGGAGGCTAGCTTCACTTGTTGACATCTTATCTTCTCACAAGATACTGTATATTAGTAAAGTTAACTGACTAATCATTTTCATCACTGGGAGTGTAAGTGAATAATTCCATCTATTTCTACCTAGGCTTCTGTTTACGGTCTGAGGGTGCCAAGCATTCAGACTAAATGAAAATATACCCTCTAGTAACCATGCATGGCATCCCCCATAACAAGCTGCAGAAACTCTCCGAAGCATTGCTGTTATGTTGTGGGGAATCCTGAGAATCTTAGGCTTAACTCACCATGCTGACCAGCCTCCCGCAGGGCTGGCCAGGCAGAGGCCAGGACGCTGGGGGGATACATCTGGGCAGATCCGTGTTAGAGCACTGGCACCTGTAATTTTTTGGGAAAGGGGGCAGGTCCACAAGTAGTGAATTAGCGGTGGCTGGGAATGTGTGTGAGATGATGTGGTAACATGCACTTCAGTTACATGAGAGGAGCTGGAGGGTTACCTAATAGCTGATGTTTTCCATCTTTTGGCTGTCCCTGCATAATCAGCCCAAAAAATTTCATTCCAGCAACCAGTTTTTCCTAATAGTGGGGAAGTGAAATTTCTTCTTCTTCCTTCCTTATTTTTAACATCTGGTAAATTAAAGAAAAACTTACTGTGGATTAGGCTTTGATTGTTCTTTTGGTTTCAGTGACAATTTTGGAGGAGGAGAGTTAGGAGTTCTGGACTTCTGCTTTAATTTGTGATTAAGATTTTCTAGGTGACGCAGGGGTAGGTTATTAAGTTGCTACCTCCCTATTTATCCCACAGAAATGCAGGACCAGGTTTTTTTGCAGCAGTATCTCAGAATTAGGTAGGGATTGTTTGGTATCTCCTGACTGCCTGTACAGTGTTCTGTGTCTTTCTTCTTTGTGCAAAATCTTACTTTGTCTAGAAATGCATCTTGGGTTTTCTTTGGCAAAACTGAGCCAACTGTGTGTCTAAAAGATACAGCCTGGACACTGTCACTGATTCCTACCACTTGACTCAATTGTATGACTCGCTCCAGAGACCTTTTCCTTCACGCGTCCCCATCCCATTTAGAGGGGAGCGGTGTCCTGTGCTCGCTGATATATTTCGCTGCTTACTTTGGTCCTGGTTCCTTTGGTCATGACTTCTGCCATCAAGGGTACCGATTAGCACCAGAGATTTTTGTCATGTGGTCACCTTGTTTGTGACCACCAACTCAATTTCCCTGCTGGGCTGCAGTCGTGAGAGGCAACAACTGCTGACTGCAGCCCAGGCTGGCCTCCCTCACCCATGGGATTTACAGGTGAAAGGCTTGCAGCAAGAGAGCAGGACAATTTGTTCTCTGCCAGACCACACCAGTCTAGCTGTCGTCAACAGCTTTGGCCCACTTTCTTGTGTTAACCAATCTAAACCTGCCTTTTCCATTATTAGGTCACAAGAAAGGATGACAAAAAATTATTTTCTTCACAAAATGAACTTTAAAGAACAGCTTTTTTAGATTCAAAAAAGCTGAACTGTAATTGAGAAAAGGACCTAACCACATGCTTAAGTAACCCTATAGTCATATGCACTTAAGGAAGGGCTTTCTTGAAGAGATAGTGACATAAACACTTAGTAAAATGCTTCTAGAAATGAAGATTTTAGTACACAGGAGGGAATTTGCAACTTTGCGCCCTGAATTTTTAAAATTTATTTCATCAAATAAAATGCCCACTTGTACTTTAATTTAAAGAAATAATAAGTAATTCCATGGTATGTTATCTCACATCGGTAGCACTTTCCCATTTCCAAAAAGCTCTCATATTAATTCGCCAAATGAAGTTCTGTCGACATATTTGTGTATTCAGCTTATGGATGGTCTTAGCTTGTGAGGTCTTTACTACTTTTCTTCTCATTTTAACATATAAAAACAATCTTTTTTGTGGCTATACCAAAACACAAATGTATGTATGTATGTATGTATATACATATGTCTGTATGCAAATTGTATTTGCTTCAGACCAAGTTGTCCTCTGAGGAGCAGGGTTGTGTAAAAAGTGTGGGGGAGGGAATGAAATGTAACATTTAATGGGAAGTCCATTCAAACTCTCTAGCAACTGGAACTAATGGGGACAGACAGGGTTGTGAAATGTGAGCCTACAAGATTTCCACTGAGAGATATCCATTCCACTTTGTCCTCCGAGGCCTTACTTCCCAGAGTATTTGGGTTTTCTTTAAAACAATTCAGACATTTACAAACAGGAGCAGTATACCATTGATTTCTTCCTAAAGGTATATCTTGAAATCTAAAAAATCTTCTTTTCATATAGAGTTTAGGGTATTGTCTTTCTGAGGTAGCATGCTGCTTTTTTCCACCCAATTCAGTGAATGAGTCTCTGACTGTCATTTGATTTCCACAGAAAACAAAACAACGTGGTTGTTTGGTTTTGGTTTTTTTGTGGTTCCTTCATGAAATTAGCTTTAATAATAGAAGTTTGTTGTGTTAGAATTGTAGTAACAGATTACCCTTACACAATTCTTAGGGGTACAGCAGGTGTTAAAGGAGTAACAGCATCTTGAGCAGAGCTTTCTGTGAAAGGACAGCACAGGTTATTGTAGCTGATGAAAGAGAGGCTGTTTTAACATAGGAAAATATCTACAAATGAGCATATAATGCAGGAATCTGAGTCTAATTCTGAACTGTTTATGTAGTGGACACTGAGCATTGACATCTAAAGACTGAATATCTGAACATATGTGAACATCTGAACTATGAACATCTGCACATCATCATCATCATCATTATTATTATT
>NW_010187881.1:6540-10474 GCF_000695765.1 Mesitornis unicolor | reverse complement strand
ACCGGTCTGTAGTTACCCGGGTCCTCCTTGTAAGTTTTTCTCCTTGTAAGTTTTGCAAGATGAATCCTCTGAGAGATACATCTGTACTGCTGCCTAATAATAGCATTTGTCTGTGTAATTGGGAGCATAAAAAGAGGTGGGTAAGCCTTTGAGGAAAGCCATCTAAGCATGCAAACGGTTCTTGTAATTGGTACTTAAATTTAGGTGATCTAGTTGCATATGTATTACCTGCTTAATGTTGATACTTAGAAGCTCAATACTTGCTTTGCTTCTCAACTTCGCAGGCTCTGAGCAGGGATTCTTCGATGCATTTGACTTTACATAGCTTCTACAAGACCCTACACCCAAAACTGACAGTTATAAATGAAACGTTACTCCATCCATCTGCTTTTTTCCACAAATCATAATAATAAAAAAGCAGGATAGTATGGAACAATATATTTAATGTCATTAAATATAATATATTTAATTATTCCTTGCTGGAGACATTAACAACTTCCAACTTATATCTCATTTTTAATGTAATGCTAACTTTACTTATTTCTAGCTTCCTGGATTTCATGTTCTCCTTCCATCCCTTTTTTTTCATTAAATTAATAATTAACTCCGCTCTGTCCATCTTATCCTTGTCATTCTTATCTTCCTCTCTCCACATCATGTAGCTTCCATGCTCTTTCACGTTTCTTCTAATCCCTCAGACAGTGGTCATATTCACTATCTGCTTCCATCTCTCATTACTGTTTCCAGTTTTTCTAGGTCATCAAATTCTGGTAAATCCCACAGTAGAAATAATAGTGAATCCTAGTCCACTGATGACTGGTCACATCCTCACCACAGTTAACAATGGTAACATGATTTCTGAGGCAGTGACCACAGGTCTGGCTCTGTTTCTGGGCTGCAGGCATAAATCACTTTCTATAGCAATTTGAAGCACATGCAAGGAACAGCAATGCTTTAATGAAGCTGAACCCGAAAAAGAGATGGCTGGCTGCTAGCCAGCAATCTAAAATTGTGTTCTCACCCCTTATTGAAATTGAAGCCCATATACCCCGTAGGAGATTTGCAGAACAAATACTAAATTAGAATGCAGTCAACACGTACAGTGACAGAGCCAATGACCGCTTTTTATTACTATTTTTTTACAGGTAGCAGCAGTTACAGATTTAGTCCCCATTGTTATAACTCTTGACAGTAATTGTCCCATTTAGTTTATGTGCAGGTTTTAAATTGAGACATTATCAGTTGATGAATAAATGTTCCACTAATGACTCAATTATATCAATTGTCACCCCATGCAATCATGAATATAATCATTTGCGTGCATAGTTGCATTGTCATTAAAATATGTGAAAACTGGATAAGTCAGGAAAATAGAATGCCTGTTGTTTTATCTTACTACATTTCACAGTTAACGTCATTCTAGGAGTTTGAACTCTGCAAGGATTCAGAGGAGGTTTTTTTTTTGTAGCATATCATGGCTGTACCATTCTATATGGTTTCCATTTGATTTGAAAAAAACCCCCTTCATAGTACTTGATTTTGGCACACATTTTAATTTTCAGAGTGAATAATGCATATGCATAGCCTCTTTCAGAAAGGTGGAATCTCTTTCTAATGTTGAGGAAATATGTAGGAGAAAAGAACAAGACATATGCAGAAATAATACTGCATTTTTAAATTCAGAAACTTAATAACAAAACACAAGATATGTTACAATTAATAGTATTTGACTGAGTCCTTAGAAGACCTTTTTTACAGCCTGAGGTCATGACTGAGGTCTGAAGAATTTCTAGCTGAACTGGGAAGAAGCTTGGAAGCTGAATTAACAGAAAAGTAAACATTTTCCTATTTGAATTAAAGATATAATAGGTACTTAGTGGAATTCATTAACTAAATTATTAATATGTCTATCATCCTCCAGTTTTAGTATTTCTTCTATCTTCCATTTTTACTTTGATGTATTTATAAAAATAACCACAGGCCCTCTCTTTCTCATGTCTGTTAGGCCTCTTAACTTTGCCTAAGGAATAGCCAATCCTTTTCAGATCATCTTAGTAAGGCTTTTCACATCCTTTTCCTGACTGAATAGATTTTTCCTAAATAGAAGAGATCAAAATCCTTACCAGATTTCAAAATGGAGGATGTGGAAATGTTACCAGAAAGACACTTATTTCCTGAGATACAAATATTGCCGGATATAAACTGGAAAAAAATCATTAATTGTTTTTCAGACTGAGACAAATACAATGGCAGGTTTCCTCTGTAAAGGATTAAACCAAAGATGATAGACAAATAAACATGGGATGTTTAGGTGATATTCAATTCCAGTTCTTCTAGTTCCTAGAAAGGGAAAATGAAGTGGTGTCAGATGTGATATAGATGTTACAAAAGCTGCTATTACAAGGAAGGTTTTGAAGGTGTGTGTTATAAAACAGACCCCAGTACAGATGGTTTTTTTCCTCTGAGACTGATGTTGCTATGACTGATATGAATCAGCTAAGAAGTAGGAAAAAACTGAAAGAAACTTATTTTCATTCATCCAGCTAAGAATGCTGTTAAGTATAAAGAAATATCCCAGGAAAGGATAGTCAGGTAAGGAAAAGAAGAGCAGATTTCCAGATTTCTAGTAGATTTCCTGTTTGAAAGTAGAGTACAGACTCTGACTTTTTCTCCTATTTTTTTTTCCAAAGTATCTATTTTTGCAATTTGCTTTTTGGCAGCAAATTCTGTAGCACTGAAGTTGCAGTAAACTCTTTTCAATACTTCTGTTCAATCCTACGGCCCACAGCAACACTATTTAAGCCATGGGACCTATCTGCCCCACTGTACTAAATGACAGGTCACTCACTGTCACTGGTGGAATCAGATTTCATATGCTTCTTTGAATTACTTATAAATTACTGGTGAGGTCACAAAAACTGCATTCTTAGAGAGATACATTTTGCAACATCAAATTCTATTTCATGGTCTAAAAGACTGCAAAACAGAATCTTAATCTGCCTACAAATATCCCATTGAAGTTATGTTTTTAAACACAGGACATAAAAGAGAACACTTTTTTTTTCTGTACTAAAGTATAGTAGACAAAAGGTTTATTTTTATATTCTTTCAGAAGAGCAGGTATTTCAGATACGGTTTTGACAAACTGTAATTAATATCCATTAAAATATAAAAGGAGCACAGAGAACAAAAAAATGCTAGTCTCTTAGAGGAGTCATCAATTTTTTCCCTGGAAAATACTTGTAAAAATAGGTTTGATCCATTACTCTCCTTTCTTTTTTAAAGATTTTGCAAATTGTAAAGGAAAAAAAAGCATTAGAGGGTGTTTGCTATATGAAAAGGAAGACAAATCAGAGCGATGTGTATTATCAAAGAAATACTGATCCACTTACTGTTGCAAGCAGGTAGCCTGGGGTTTTTTTTCCTCTGAATTTTCTAATATGTTCTCAGACTCTTGATACTAAGTTTCACCAATATGCAAATCCTGAGCCTGGTGGTCATTCCAAATGTTCTAGGTTGGACACATGGTCTTGATTGCTGTGAAGCTGATCTCCGAAAGCTATGCCATACCTTCAGGGGCCTTTATGATACTGCCTGTTACTGAGAAGGATTGCTGTTGTTCTCAGAAACACTGTATTCTCTGAAATATAGAATACAGAGCAATGACAGCAATACAACTAAAGTATAAAAATGCCATAAAGCATGAACTAAGAATTTTATGGCAAAATTCTACTATTTATAGAGTACATGTAAAATAAAGCTGAAACTGAAATCAATATCTCTTTTACACTTTTTTTTTACAAAATTGCCTGCAGCTCACTACAAACTTAGCAGAGCAAAGGTTTAAAATCAGAATCTAGTGGCTTATGGTTTATTACATTAATCAATCAATTATTAAATAATTTTACATTGTATTGGAAAATAGCAAAAAAAA
>NW_010187881.1:0-6509 GCF_000695765.1 Mesitornis unicolor | reverse complement strand
AGGGAAAGTATACTACCTTTCAAAGATTTTCTACTTTGACAATACATCAAAACAACTACAACCAGAAATCCTTTCTTTTCCTCCTAGCTATTATTTTCCCTAGGAATCTGATTTTCCTCTGAGGGTCTAGATGCCGCCAGTCTTTGTATTTTTCATATTCAGAAGCTTCCTACACAAATAAGCATTACCCGCAAAGCATATGCCGTCAAAATCCTGCTTTTGATAGAACTCATTCCTAGTTGCAGTGCCTTTACAGGTCACAGAAACGTTGTGTGGTGAGAGCAACAGTCTGCTGGTAGGAAAATGGTGAGTCATGAGGAATTTTGAATATTTTTAACTGACAAGTAGCCGCCATAGTTTCCAGAGTGTTATTTCCAGTCTCATCAGCTACTGAATTGGATTCAAAGTTGCACTGTTTTTTTATTAATCTTCTTGTGGCCAGGGCCCAGGGTATCTAAACTGAAGTCCCAGAATGAAAACAGTGATTGACGATTTTGTTCTACTGGCAAAGGGAAACCTTTGCAAGGACAGTAAATCTTATTAAATAGAAAACATTGCTTTTGCTGAGGCCAGTCTGAGACTGAGAAATTGACTTCTCTAGGAGGCAAGGACTGGCACAAGTTCGAGTGCCACCTTCCTTTCCAAGTGCAAATTGGATTCTCTTAACCTTTCCTTCTGTAACATAAACATTTAGACAAACAGTCAGACAAGCATTGTATGTTGTAAAACAAAACATTGCTCAGTAGACATATATTCCCCTGGGGAGAGGAATGAAAGGATAAACATGTAACAAGCATTAGTCACGTTGCTTAATGCACTACTGGAAGACACTCAAATATTCATTGCAAGTCTGCTATGAAGAGATATATAAAGTATAATAAATGTACTGTATAACTTGTCTAATTATCTACTGCATTCTGAGTCAGCGCAAGTTAGAATGAATTTTAAGAGAAGTTCCATGTACAGTTGAGGAAAGCAACAAAATCTTGTCAGAAAAACAATTTTGCCTTTGTCTTACGAAGCACGGGTACAAAAAGCATTCCTGATCTTTTTTTAATAAAATTCCTTAGCACCTGTAATTGGCAAATCTTGATTGTCAATGGCAATATTGACTGAAAAACAGCAGAGAAATATCCTGAAGAGGAAAGTTCAGGATACTGTCCTCCTCTTCATCATCTGGCTGTGTCCTAGCAACCTTTTAGTATCATCTCAGCTTTATTTCCATTTCCACAGGGACTGAGGCAGGAGCAGTTAACAACTGTAACACATAGACACAATCTGCGTAGGAACACAGAGAAGCCAGTGGAAAATGACCTGAAGGAAATCAGAAGTTACTTCTGTGCTCAGCAGAAATTTCTTGGAAATACTTGCAGCTACACAGGTGAAGCTTCCATCTCTGACTGAATGTTCATATTTACAGTCAATCACTTGCATTTTTTAAGCACTACTTTGTTAGATTTCAATTTACTTTTTCAGTTGGAACAGAACTATGTGATCTTCTGTCTGACCAGTTCAGGGCTGGTCAAGTCAAACCCTGTTATTAAGGACATTGTCTAAATGTCTCTTAAGCACTGACAGGCTTTGGGCATTGACCACCTCTCTAGGAAGCCTGTTCCAGAGATTGACCACCCTCTCAGTAAAGAAATGTTTCCTAATGTCCAGTCTAAACCTGCTCTAGTGCAGCTTTGAACCATTCCCACACATTCCAGATCAGCACCTCCCTCTCCACTTCTCAAGAAGCTGTAGAGAGCAATGAGGTCACCCTTCAGCCTCCTTTCACCCAAATTAGACAAACCCATAGTCCTCAGCTAGTCCTCATAGGACATTCCTTCCAGCCTTTTCACCAACTTCATTGCCTTCCTCTGGACACATTCAAGGACCTTCACATCCTTCTTAAATTGTGGGGCCCAGAACTGCACACAGTGTTCAAGGCGAGGCCACACCAACACTAAATACAGCAGGATGATCACATCTTCTGACTGGCTGGTTATGCCCAGGATGTGGTTTGCCTTCCTGGTGCCAGGGCACGCTACTGACTCATATTGAGCCTGTTCTTGACCTGCACCCCCAGATTCCTTTCTGCAGGGCTGCTCTCCAGCCACTCCTCTCCCAGTTTATACTTGTGCCCTGTCCTCTGTCCTAAGTGCAGAATTTGGCATTTCAACCTGTTAAATTTCATTCCATTAATCATAACCCAATACTCCAATCTGTCTAGATTCCTCAACAAGGCCTTTTGTCCCCACCTCCTTTTGTTTTTGGAGAGTCAACAACACCTCCCAGTTTGGTATCATCAGTGAACTTGCTAATGGTGCATTCAACTCCTTCATCCAGATCATTGATAAATATATTGAACAGGACTGGCCCTAGAATTGAACCCTGAGGAACTTCATGATATTTAACTATTCTTTAGATACAACCACTAATAAAACCTCTACTCTTCCCCAGTTGTGGAGTACCCTTCCAATCTTGTACATGATGGGCATTAGCCCATTATACAGGTATTTCATACCTCATGTTAATTAGACAGTACAATAGGTATGGTGAGCATCAGTCTTTCAGAAACACAGGTTAGTTCTTCAGCCATATGAATTGGAGAGAGTAGATAAACACCTTGCTATCCTGAGCTCCTTTGCTACACCAAGACAAATTGATGGTCTCATGTATCTAGTAGTCAAGATTGGGATATTGAGAATTGTGGTTACAGATAGACACTGTAGTCTATAACTGTGCTCTGTTGTCAGAATTAAGTTTCTGACATAATGGTAAAGTTTGTGCCAAAACCAGCAGTTTTGCAGTAACTAGATTCTGTAATAGAGATTTTTTTTAATGTTTTGATTTTGTATTTTTTTGTTCATTTATTTGTTTGCTTATTTATTTTGCTTACATGGAATATTTCTTTGTTTCTCATCACTCATTATCCCCTGGCATGGGATTTTCAAGCAGCATTAGGCAGAAGTCAGCTCTGTCACAATTCCTTCTTTAGACCAGTCTGTGGTGAAAGGTGAAGCATGTCACATCTTGCCGAGAGTAAATCCAATTTGTCACAGTCTTCTACTTTTCCTAACACTTGCTCATGTGGTGTCATCTTTAATAGAATTTAACTTCTGATGTGGGTTCCACTACAGCCACTGGAAGTTGTTCAGTATCTTATTGTCATAAGGTCTAGGGACAAATGGAGACCATGAGCTGTCCCCCAAACCCGACACCAGGTCTGTGTGGACAAGTCTGCAGCATTCAAGCAAGCATGCTGCTCTAAGCATTCCTGAACACTACAGCACACTGGGGATACAGATCTATTTTTTTGAGTGCACCGTTTAAGGGCCCACCTGTGTTTCATAGATCAGAACTGCAGAAAAAAAAATGCATTGTTTTATGTGAGGTCTCCAGTCCCCATTTGATTCTGCTCATTTGACTTTGTTGAGTGACTGAGAAGTCTTAGCAGATTTGTTGCCGTGGTATGAGGAAGACTCTAGATGTATTATGCAGACGCAGTGCTTTATTTCGTGCTGAGTTCTACAGGCTGTGTGCTCAGTAAATTACTCAGTATTGTGGTGCTAACAGTGCTATAGTGGTTACACGAGAGATTGTGCAGAGTAGGTCAAAGCTTTCCTGAGGCCATGGAAAAGTACTTTCCACCAGGGAAGATGCACACACTAGTAAAACAACATAAAATGGATGGGAATAGGAAGAACCAATTCATTAAAAAAATTACAGGCACACTATAATGCAAGCTTTGAGTACCTAAAATGTTATTCCTCTTGCTTGTAATGAATGAAGTGAGTCACAAATTTTAAGCTTAAGTTTACCTTTCAATTATTGTTATATCACTTCTTACTTGTATGCATTATTTAAATTAAAGGTGAAAATTCTGGGAGTGAGTTTTTGTGGAAAACTGTAGGCCAAGGTAAAGAGCCTTGAACCTCTCTTGGTCCTTTGCTAGTTCTGTTTTTATTATTCCCTTTGGCTTTGCAGCATACCTTGAATTGCCTCTTGTATAGAATCACTAAATTGTTTAGACTGGAAGGGACCTCTTGAGAACACCTAGTCCAACTCGCCTGCTCAAGTTCATCTTCCTTTACAGTAACTGTGGTCACTTTCTGTGCTCTTCTCTGAGCGTTGTGAGCACATCATCCATGTCCATCTCTTCTGAGTCTTCTTCCATTGTAAGAGTTTGTGGCTCAGTTACAGGCAGCCATTGGCTCCATACAGGAGTTGACTCCGTTTAGGACCTTTCCTGAAAGCCAGGAGTGAATGGTGCTGGGGTGCTGATACCTGTTGTCTCCTGGGTAAAACAGGGAGTATTAACTACATCTGATGGCGAAACCCTCATACCCTTGCTCAGTCAGCGTGGAAGGGTTGGGGTGGCATGAGGAAAGGGCAACTCTAGGTGCAGTGTTGGCATCTGGAGGACAGTAGGGGCTACAGCACCACCATGGGGGCCAGTCTCCGTGATGCCCAGCTCAGGTATCAAGAAGGTCTGAGCTCACTGCCAGAGTGTTGTGCAAGCCAGTGGCTTCCTCAGGGCTGAAGTGCCAGGGATGAAGAGCAGCCATGGTGCAAGGGGAGTAGTGCCCACACTGTACCCAAGCCAGCTGAGCCAGGCAGAGTGTTGATGTCAACAGGCCCTGCTGACAGGCTGATGAACATCAGCCAGAAGCAAGGTAACAACCCAGGGCCAAGGACAAGCCAGAAAATCCCAATAACTGTTCAGAAACGGGGCTGGAAACTGCAGCATCTCTGGAGGGTGCTAAAATGGGATCCTGGACTGTAGGCAGGGTGACAGTAGCCCTGTAAGAGCTGGGCAGAGACAGGTCCACCAATGCTTTCACAGTCCTGAGGGCTCTCTTTGGCACCCAGCCCACTTTAGGATGTGTTGGGAATAAATAATGATAATTGGCTCATGCAAAGTAAAACATTGTTCACTCAAGCTGAGGAAAATTGAGCAATACTATTGCACTTTTGTTAACCAAAATAAACACTTGAAGAAAAATATAAAAGAATGGCTTGCACTGGCAAAATGAGTAAGGGATGTCAATGTATCTGCAAGGTGGTCTCATTAGCAGCATGATTTTATACAAGCTTTGCACAATAATGGTTAAAAGACTTCCAATATTATTTAGAAAGTTCTAACATACCTCGCTTAAAGTCCGCTGGATTTTGATTTAATAGTTTATTCCCTAGGGAGCTGAACTATTTATTGATTTGTTAAGAACAATGATCTAAATGCAAGAACTGAAGTGTATGTAATTGAGATCCAATTGGAGGGACGTTAACCTACTCACTAAATCTAAGTGCAGGCACTTAAATTGGCCCCAAGATTAAAATAAATTCTTTTTCAGCTAGATTCTCTAACTGCCAGAAAGTATATTTTAAGAATGAAAAGGCATAACCTTTTTCTTTTTTTTAGTATGTCATTCTAAAAGTGGGAGAGCAACAGAATGTATTTTGAAATGACCCAATATTTGCTTTCTTAAGACAGTGAGATCAAACTGTATTGTAAGTACTGCTATAGCAAATATGATTCACTAATGAAGCTTTTCCAGGATGTCACAATTTCAGAGCAGAAATTTTAGGAGGGTGAAGTGATGAAGGAATTTCAAGACCTGGTAAAAAAGATTGTGAATCAGTATGCTTTTTAGTCTGAGCATTGACAGAGTTCAGCACATTTTGTTACAGTCAAGAAAAGAAATTTATTGTAAATGATATGCCATTAACCTTTAAAAGTAAATTTCCTTTAGCAGGAGTAGTGTTTTACCAGCATCTTATTATACAATCAGATCCTCTTAGTAATTGAGGTTGTTAAACTGCCTGCTAAAAATTAATTTGCTGATAATGGGAGCATCACTGACCCCCAAAAGAATAAACTGCACTTGAATTGTCAGCCTGAAAGTACTGCCTTCTTCCAGTGCTGTGTTTTGTGAGTAAACAGTGAAGAAATATTTAAGCTTTTTAAAAGAATACTGTTCTCATCTGTTTGACCTCCACAAGATAAAATTAACTGAATTCCCAACTAGGGAGTTTGAACAGTTTTCTTTCTACAAACCCTGTCCGTAGTTTGGTATCTCTCTAAATATCTTGTGAGCCCTGCAATGGTGCTTGCTGTGGTTCTTCTTCCAAAGCTATACTAGAATGCATCCCAAGCAATACTGTGCATGATTACTTAGGCTTTACATGATGTGAGTGGTCATTTATCTGGAACTACATGATTTTGCACTGGTAAATGGTAGGCTCATATGAACGTCTTCAGCCCAGTGAAAGAAAAGTCACTCCATGGGAGACATTGTGTGGGTTTAGATATGCTGTGCTAACCTTAATTCTTCTCTGAATTTTCATCTGTTATTCTATATACACTCAAGATAGAATCTGACATCAATTTGTTTTACACAGTGCCCTATATATCTATCGCATTGTGCAAATTATAACAAGGGCTATAAAATTTCCTTGGAAAATAGAATAATTGGTTGTTGTGGTTGTCGAACTGGTTGTCGTGGGAGATTTTAACTTCTCTG
>NW_010187880.1:0-1389 GCF_000695765.1 Mesitornis unicolor | reverse complement strand
GTGATTCTATGATTCTGTGAAGCCATGTACACACATGGCATGTTACATCACTCTCTCTTCTAACATTGCAACTATGATATTACCATGCACTGTTTTGACAGTACCACAGTGTTAAAGTCTTCGTGCTCCCCATGCTGGGCACTGAGGAGAAAAGCAAAGAGCTCCTACAGATCCATTTTTACTGCTCTGCATAATTGGTTTTCACATGTATCATTCAAAACCATTTAGGAATAAACTATTGCAGTGGTGTAGTGAAGGCAATCCCAGCATAGTTAGTTATGTAAAACACTTTGCAGTTGAATAGCGCTATGTAAATACCAAGTATTATTTTTTGTGTTCAGTAATAATCATTATCCCTTACATCTCTAATCAGCAGTGCATAATCACTGATAGGAGGATTAGAGCGATACAGGGGACTTTCTGAAAGGAGAGTCCCAGCCCAGGCTTGCTGTTTGTATAAGAGACAGCTCCTAAGAGACAGCTCTTAAAAACCCCCACATTATGGCTAACCACGTTGCTGTATAGGTAATGTCTCAGCACTGACTTTTGTAATGAGGCCAGCAGACATCAGGCACTGGTTGAGGATGGGCCATGTCTGTATATGGATGGAAAACAACAGCTTCAGAAGAAAGCATGACATGTGAAAAACATGACAGTAGCAGAAATCATGAGTCCTTCTGCCTTGTCCTCTCTGCATTCACACTCTCTTCCTTGCAAAAGTATTTTTCAGAACTTGAGAAGGATGGCACCATGGTTAAAGTAGTAGGCTCAGACATGAGGGCTCTGGCATAGTTCTTCATTTCTACTATTACCTTGGAAAGACACCGTCCCCACCCTGAGTTCACTAAGTACACTGTATATGTCAACTTTTGCTTAAAGAAGGGGGGGAAAAGTTCTTACAGAAACAGAACTGCATTTAGATGGCATTTGATTTCTGTGGGATTGCCTCAACACAAATCAGAGGGGAGTTTTGACTGGCTGTCATGGATACTGTCTGGTACTGGATACCAGATACACAGGACTTGTGAATGGTGATTACTGCATTTCTTCTTCAAGTGTGAAAGGCCTGAGCACCTTTTTTCAGGGGTGCTTTCTTCTCTGAAGGCTTTGCGCTTTGAGAAATTATTTTCCTCTTTTTAGCAGAAGCATATAATTCCTAAGAAACTGGGAACAAGGCAAAAACAGGGTCCAACAGGCCCATCCTTAAGGAGTTTATAGTTTTGGTCCATGACTGATCTGTTCAGATTACCGAAGGAGTTGGGTTGAGCTGCACATATGCAATGCATGTTAGAGGAAAAGCACTACTCATTATGCAGTTGTATTAAGCATCTAGGTCAGGGAGTAGTTTCACATTAGAACATTTTATTGATTTCTTTTTAATACCTTCAG
>NW_010187879.1:8683-8885 GCF_000695765.1 Mesitornis unicolor | reverse complement strand
CGCCCTTCCCCTCGTCAGCGACGCGCCGGGCTCGCACAACCACCCCCCGCTACCCCGAGCGCCATGGAACGGCACGGAGCTCCGCCCCGCCCACCGGCACGGAAACCCCGCCCATCGGCCAGGAGTCTGCAGCCAATGGGCGCCGCGTCGGAGGACGCCGCTCACTGGCTGGGAG
Organism: Mesitornis unicolor; assembly: GCF_000695765.1. NCBI lineage: Eukaryota > Metazoa > Chordata > Aves > Mesitornithiformes > Mesitornithidae > Mesitornis > Mesitornis unicolor. The sequence goes on along the minus strand of NW_010187879.1, from coordinate 8,710 downwards.
GGCTGGCGCTTGCACCTGGCCTCGCGT
>NW_010187879.1:0-8665 GCF_000695765.1 Mesitornis unicolor | reverse complement strand
TCGCGAGGCCTCTTTCAGTAGCTGCGGCGGGATACGGGTTGTTGGGGGAGGTGTTTTGCGCCTTGTGTTTCCGCGTTTTGTCCACTTTTCAGGCTGTGCTTTTGGGCGTTTATTGTTCTGAAAGAGTCCCAAGAAGGGCTTAGCTGCCCCAGCACTTCAGTGGTCAGCTGCAGGAGGTACATCCTGACCTTCTCTCTTTCTGGCCTCTTCAGAGTCAAGCCCCCTGCCTTGCTGTGTGAGGGTGCATCTATACTCCTGAGGGGAAGTTGAGTTCGGCTGGTGATTAATTGATCATTTGCCTGTTAGTGCCAAAGAAATCACATGTATTGGTGCTGTGTGTGATGTGCTTGTTCACCGGTGACAAGGAGTCACGGTCGTGAGTTTTAGCATTGCGTTCAAGTTACGCCTCAAGTTGCACCAGGGGAGGTTTAGGTTAGATATGAAGAAAAATTTCTTTATTGAAAGAGTGCTCAAACACTGGAGCAGGCTGCCCAGGGAGGTGGTGGAGTCACCATTGCTGGATGTGTTCCGGAAGTGTGTGACTGTGGCCCTTCAGGATATGATTTAGTGGGCATGGTAGTGGTGGGTTGGTGGTTGGACTTGATGATCTTAGAGGTCTCTTCTGACCTTAATGATTCTGTGTGATTCTGTTCCTACTGTGCTAATCATCTCCTAGAGCTTGTGTCAAGCACTGTTGGAGTCAAAGAGCAGCTTGTTGCTTCACACCACTTAAATGAACCCTCTGTCCTTTGTACTGCTGACAAGTGCGGCTCTGAGGAGAGGGTTCACGTTGCAGTGGCGTGTGTGCTGCCCCAAAGGCTGTTAAACAGGTATAGCTTTGGAGGTGTGAAAATGAGCTCACTTTCCTCCAGGGGATCATTACTGCTGTGTTGTGCAACTGGTGAAAGACAGCCAGTGGCAGCTTTACTCTGTGGGTTCATTATTTAGGGTTGTGATGTGTCTGTTCTGTAAGTAATCCCTTATCTTCAGTGGTTGTTTCAGGTGTTCCAGGAATTTCATGCATGTTTTGGGGTCTGAAAGCTCCCATTAAAATCAAATAGCACCCTCAGGTTAAAATATGATTCTACAAGAGCCATGGTCTTACAGTGCTAACAGGATAGCAGTGTTTGATCCTTTCAATTGACTCAGCTGCTTCCCCTTTTTTTTCTCATCTTCCACCTAATTTAGACAAAGTCTTATAGGACACATTTTTGGTCTCAGATGAGGTTCCTATGCCAGATATAGTGTAATACTAACCAACTAGAACTTTAGAAACTGTGCAAAAATCTTACTAATTATTCTGTCTGAAGAGTGATATTTAACAAGTCTCCATAGATAGTTTCTTTTAACCAATGCTTAAACATGTTTCACACATCTGGGTACCTGCACAGTAGCCCTCAGTGATTTCTCTGGCTTTCTCAAAGATTGCCAAGAGGGGCTGGTGGCACCTCAGGCAGAGCGTGAAAAAGCAGCTCAGGAGAAGTTTGCAAGATCTTGACACCCAGGCTATTCTGTGATTTTATTCATTGAGTGGGGAGAATTTATTATGCAAATATGTGCTTCACTCCTTCCTTTTATAAAGAAGTGGAATGAAGTGGATTTTCTATTGAAAAACAAATTCAGTATCATAATTTTCAGACAAAAATTAGTGCATGCACGTCCTCACGCACACATGCACTCAAATATATGGCAGAATTTTCTGTAGAGATCCCAACAAGCTAAAAAGCATTAGAGCCATCATTGTTTGCCTCTAATAAGTTAATGTTGCTTAGGGATACAATTTTTTGTATTTCTGTGCTGGAAAAATAAAACTGGTGGAGACATTTTCGCATAAAAGTCCTTTTGTCAGGAGAGCTTAGTCTTCTGAGGAAAAGACTCTCTTACAAGATGAGTTTATGACAGTTATTTCATGAGAGCTGTCTGAGCCTTCCTCTGTTTTTTCCTTTCACTGATTGAACGTTTGCATTAGGAAGGTTTACTGACTGGACCTTGACAGGTTCCATTTAACTGTGAACGTCCACAAACAGTAGGGTAAATCTATGGGCTTATTTCCCCAGTATCTTCCCCTGAAGTCAGTTTTCTGAGGAGGAAGGCGAGGTTCAAAAGAACCAAAAAAAAAATCAACATTGTCCTCATCTGACCTACCACAGCAATAATCAAATGTCTCTTGGCATATTCCACTGCTTGATGTGTGGAACAAGTGCACGGTGAAGGAAAATGCTGCAGAGGCCAAAGGAAAGGAGTTCGAGCTGTTCGGCTGACAGACTAAAATGTCATTTGCTTCTGGTGAGGGTGGCAGCTCCCTTATAGACCTGAACAATATTTAATGCCGGCAAATTTCCAAATTCTTTCTTCCTGCCAAGTTATTCTTTCATCCTGCAGCCACTGCTATTCAGCTGGAGTATCAGTTTGAAATTGGAGAAGATCAAGCACTTCCAAGCACTTTGTGTTTAAATGCAAGTGTTAAGGTGCAAATGCTCTAACAACCATAGTGGGGAAGACTCAGGGGGAGAAATTGTTTGAAAATATGGGAAGTTTAAATCCTTAGTGTTCCAGCTTTCGTTGCTAAAAAAATAATAATAATTTTTTTAAAAAGATAAAAGAGCTTGCTATTCTATACCAGCAGGAAAAAAACCACAACAACCCACAAGAGAGAAATGCATAATAATATTTTAACAGAGGGAAGATTTCATTCTGAGAAATTTTTGCTAAGGTATTACCAAAATGTCAGAGTAAAGACAAAGTGGCAAAAGACCCTCCAGGCCTGCTGTAATTTCACATATGCTGCTGTGACTGTTTCTGGCACACCTGGACAGCCAACTTCTCAGTGAGGGTGACAGAGCACTGGAACAGGCTGCCCAGAGAGGTTGTGGAGTCTCCTTCTCTGGAGACATTCAAAACCCGCCTGGACGCCTTCCTGTGCAACCTCATCTAGGCGTTCCTGCTCCGGCAGGGGGATTGGACTAGATGATCTTTTGAGGTCCCTTCCAATCCCTAACGTTCTGTGATTCTGTGATTCTGTGATTCATCAGATTTGGAGCTCATTTTATCCAGGCACTTTTCCTGACTCGTTCAGAAGTGTGACAGTGTTGTTGGCCTTGCATTTCACTGTGCTCACGTTCTGGCTTTCTTGGGCGTGAGGAAAGATACAGAAAAGGTAGAGGTGCTTGGCAGTGGCAGCAAAAGTCTTATTGGTTGCTTGGCTGAAAAATGGTTGTCTGAAAATTGCCTGTGTCTCCTGACTGACAATTGAATCCTGTCTCAGAGACAGGATTTATTCCCAGCGTGCCATTAACCTTGTTTTTTAACAGAGCAAACACCTTGGGACTTGGTGCTTCTACCTCCATTTCACCCTCGTTTTGCCTTTTTCAACTGTAAAGGATTCGTGACTGAATCCTTTTTGCTATATGGTAGCTAAGCACCTTGCTCAGTCAAACTGCACTTCTGCTGAGCCTTTTCTGCACTCCCATATCAACACTAAGAATAAAGAGACACACAAATACACACCTGGTGTGTAATGGGGAAGGATCAGCATTGATGGACTGCTACATGTGCAACCAGTCTGTGCCTCAGGCGGTCTCCTGTGTAAGGTCATTGGCCAAGCCCACAGCACACGGCTGCTGAAAGGAAAAGCAAACTCCCCTTCAACCACCTTGCACCTGCTGTGTTGAGGAGTGGGTTTCAAGCCATGGTGCAGCACTGGGAAGATTTGCGGCCCTCACCTGGCACCACAGCAAGGCAGTAGAAGACAAAGTTAAGGGAAAGGGAAGCTTTACCATCCCATCCATATGAGTAGGTAAAATCATGAGTGTCTAACAATACTGAACATTTTTGCTTCTCATAGACAGGTTTGATGCTCATACAATATCAGATCTCATTACGGTTTTATAGATGCAAAGCGAAACAAATGAATGCTTCAGTGGCTGAGCTGAGCTAGTTTGCAAAAGATGGGGGTTTTTTTGTAGTATTGTAAAGTTATTTTATACATGAAGCTGCTAGATGTACAGTTCACATTAATGTGTGGCTTGTGTAGCATCTATTGTAGTGCTAATACTTGACAAATAAAGGGATTTAGAAAATTACATTAAAATATGATTGTAGATACAAATGCTTAGCAGCCAAAAAAATGCCACATTTGGGTAATTTTTATTCTGCCTCTTCTGTGGCTACGTTATGGATTAATCTTCTGTTATATGTTGTGATGCTGCTTCTCCACACAGAGCTGTGTCTCACTCAGAAGTCAGGTGTGGTGGTGTCATCCTTTCCTGTACGTAGATTGTTGGTCCACTTTAACAAGATAAAAACTGAGGTGGGAGAGAGCAACTGATCTGTCCAAGAAGTCTCCCAGGGAGGTAGGAATACAGCTCGAACTCCAAACTCATGTTTCTCTACCCTCACCCCCACATCACTGCCATTTCACTCGCTGTGGAGATTCTGTCTGAGCCACAAATGCCTCTGCCGTATGCTGAGAGGTGATGAACATTTACATTTATTCATCTCCTTCTGAAGGCAGAGGCTTTTAAATGCATTCCTACTACTACGTAAACGCAAACCTGGAAACCGTGAAGTTCATATTGTGCCAATGTTGCTGATGGTAGCTGAGGTCCAATGCCTGGGTAAAGAACAGTCAGACACATTTACTATTGAAGAGATGGTCCAAGCGAAGGGAAATCACATTAAGAATTAAGGATTTTGATTGCCAGCTCATTTTCAATGTGCCTGCTTTGTGGTACTCTTTCCTCATTTCAAAAGACAGAAAATATTTCAGGGAAATTCTGAGAACTAGACTTTATGCATTGGACTTCTTCACTGTAAGCAAAACATGCTGAGAAGATGCTTCCTTTCACTTGCCTTGGGGTAACTTGGTGGTTCGTCCAATCGTGGGACAACTGCAGTTAAAGGGAAGGCTGAATGAGACCCTCAGCGAGTACAGGTTTCTGAAGGTCTTCTGAAGGTCTTACTCTTTCTTGGCAAAACTAAATATAGGAGAAAGAATCAAAGTCAGCTTGCACAGGCAAAAATAAGGTGTTTAGAAGGATCTGTCAAAACCCAGTACATTATCTAATGTGTAGATGAAGCTTTGGGAGAGACTGTGACTCCTGTATAACTCTTAATTATTTTGTGCAAAATTATTACAAACTATGAAGATTTTCTACCTCCACCCACTGCTAATGTCCAAATGCCTATTTGAATAATGCACAGTTCAGGCTCTAGCATATTTTCTGAAGATGTGGAGATTTGTAAAACCTGAGCTATATTCTGCAAAACCAATGCAGATCTAAACTGCTGACTGCCAAGAAACACAGACTAAAACTTCATACTCCAGACTTCTGGCATGGGCTCACCTGCCAAAGAGTGGGCTGGCCACACGTTGGTCTTTGCATCATTTTCTTTGTCTCACCTCTCTTCTTGTCTAGGCCAACTTGGCTCTTTGTCACCAATCCTCCTTCCTGCTGGAAGGCAGGGTTGTGCAGGACATGGCTCAGTCCACTTTGTTAGGACCAGATGTTGAGAGTCAAAAACCAAGCACCAAACTGTTGGCTAAAACCCAACTGGGGCAAGTAACTGCCTCTTACTCTTGCTCTGTCACCCAGGAAATGTCTGGTCAGTGGGTGTCTCATCCTCCTCTTTCTTCCCTAGTTGGCTGAAGGTCAGATATGGACATCTCTTGCAGTCCAAACTGGAATAAGGTGATTGCTGCCACATCCCTTCATTTTATGCTTGGTTTCTGATGGCAGTCAATAGCCTGAATCAACATTGCTTCAACAAAGAGGTGTAGCCTTAGTCTTGTACCTTCCCTACCCCAACCCCTCCTGCTCTGATCCTGTTCCACTTTCCTGTCTCCCCTGACTCCTTTGCCTTCATAATCCTGTACTAAAATTGTGAAGAGCAACCAGAAATTGTTAAACCAGCTCACACTGAGGTGAAGGGAAGACGAGACAGATTCATGAGTGCCTTGACAAAAGCATGGCCTTGCAACTTGTGTCCTTCTGTTCATGTCCAGCCACAGGACATCAGATACTGGTAAGAAGTTCGAATCTTAGGTGCATCCCTAATCATTGGTAAGGGGGTTTTGGTCTCCCTGTCAATCTGCCCTTTCTAAATGTTGCCCTGAGAAGGAGGAAAGAGAAGGAATAAGAGAATGATATCTAGAGACCCTCTTGTTCAAATTACCTATAGTATGTATCATTAACCTTAACTTGTATCCCTCTGAGACGTGGCAAGTGTCAAGACAATCCCTGGGAGTGTGTGAACTCTGCAGCACTGAAAATAATTATCAAAGCCAGGCTCCATTTAAGCTAGCAGAGCTGTTGCTCTGCGGTAATGAAAAGATCTCATGCTTTGCCCTATCGCAGCAGGGATCCAGGCTGTATTAAGTCATCCTGACCGGCCTTAAAGGCTTTAGTGATGTTTCTTTCATTTGAGCGTTATCTTTCTGCCAATTTAGAATCCCATCTCCTCCCCACAAAGCAAACCTATAGTTATCCAAGCAGCATTGGGAGGATGGTAGATGGCAAGGAAAACAGAGATAGGACAGGAGCATTCTTCACAGCATCTAGAAATAATGAGTGCAATTTCCCACGTCTTAGGGCTTTTTAGACCGAGGTTTTAGGAAAAAGAAAGGAACCTCAGTCAGGCAAGAGCCCTACCTGTATATCTGGAATAATACGTAAGTAGCAACAAGCTAGGCACTGCTGCAGCTCCAGCAGGCAACACAAATGACAGTGATAACGTAAGAGCTTTGGGACTGTCAGACAGCTCCATCCCCCAGGAAGGACACCGAGGACACACATTTTTAAATGAAGCATTATATTCCTTTCTTCAGAGTTTCAAAAGAATCTTTAAGATTCCCATCTCCACATGCAAACGAGGTGTGCAGCCTCCTCTCAAATCGCATGCAGATTACTTTCCTGACACACAAAGAGAAACCAGCAGTTTAAAAGTGATATATTGATATTGTATTTTATTCCCAAAAAGTCCTTTTCAGAATGACAGCTCCCAGCGTGATCCCACGTGCTGTGCAACCGCGTGGGCAAATGCTAATTCCACCCACCAATCGCACAGGTAATGAGAGTGAATGGAGCAGGGGTCAGGAGCGGGCACCAATCAAAGCCCTAAGTACCTCTGGCAGCTGCAGCACACTGAGCAATTAATCAACTCTTTCTGAAGTTTGCAACATGTCAGTGATGACGAGTTTGATAACTGCAGTAGCTGTATCGCTAGCATATTGCACGTCATGCATACTAGTACTGTTATTCCTCTCCTGAGAGAAACAGAGCTGTAACAAATTACCATGCTGTCACATGCAGAGTCCTTTGGTTTTTAAGGTGATTACACCTTAACCCTAGCTTACAGAGCTACAGCACATATGTACAGACGTGTTCAGAGTCAGGCCTCAGGAGGATTCATCTCAAGGCAAGCATGTTTATGGATAATTAAACCCTAAAACTGTCAAGGTCTAGGTTTTGTCCCTGACCACCAGAGGGGAAAATGCATGGACAAAGCGGAGAGTATCACATTGGGCACAGGTGAAGTGGGCTTGCGTGGAAAGGAATGGTTTTCCTCCTTGTCTCTCCCAGACCACGGCCCTAACTCTTCCCTCTGCATTAAGGTGAGGTTGCCAGCTGCAGGAGGGTGAGCCCAGGGCTGGCCTTGCTCCCCAGGGAGCAGAACTGGGATGGTAGGTGGTTCGTGGAGGAAGGTGTCCCACCTTCTCCTGCACAAAGCATGGCCCTCAGCCTTACCCTCATGCTCGCCCTGTTTAATCAGAACTTGTTTATATTTTTAAATCACAACAATACCATATCTGCTGCTAATTACAGCCCAACAATACTAACTCAATGTGCAAACAAGGCCGTCATCCAAGTATTGTTTTCTATAACCAGAATGCTGGGGTTGTGAACATTTGCATAACATTTAATTATTTAGTCAGAACATAAAATTTGTCTTCCTCTCAAAAAATTTTTTATGAAATGTCTCAATAATTAAACACCACTATGTTTATTAACAGCAGGGAAGATTCATACAATGTATTAGTCAGAAGCAAGTAACTACATCTTGCTACAGCAGTCAAAATACGCCGCTCCAAAGTAGGTCCCCAAGCATGGCAAACACCAGTGTGAACCCCGACATGCAACCGAGGAGAATGAAGTCCAATGCATAAAGTCTAGTTCTCAGAATTTCCCTGAAATATTTTCTGTCTTTTGAAATGAGGAAAGAGTACCACGAAGCAGGCACATGGAAAATGTGATTAAAAGCATAACAGTTCAGTGGCTGTACCTTGGAGGGGTCAGGGAGCCAGAATTCGATAGCTTAATTCACTCATTAATCAATATGTATTGTTTTGAGAAGACCTGTTCAATTATATCGAGTCCACTGAAGCGAGCCCTGTGTCTAGGAAAGGTAAAATTTGTGGTCAGCTGGAGGCTCGTGCGTGGTGCCGCAGCCTGGGGAAGGCATCTGCAGGCTCCTGCTCCAGCAGGCTACTTGTTGGGAGGTGGTGGGACCTGTGCACCGGGTGACTGGCCCATGTTTGCATCCCTTGTGTGGGACCTGGGCGCAAGGCGGGGTTCTCCATGGGGTCCCTCTAAGCGATTCCTAACAAGGCTCCTTGAGCTGGAGCTTGAGGGTGAGGGTAGGACTGAGTGCTTGTGGGTGAAACTCA
>NW_010187878.1:9941-51855 GCF_000695765.1 Mesitornis unicolor | reverse complement strand
AGGCCTCTGGAGCGGGTCACTTGTGTCCCGGGGTCTCGGGTCCGGGCGGCGACTTACGGCCGGATCCCAGGGTGCGGATCTCCGCAGGCTGTAGCAGAACGGTGCTGCTGGGCTCCTTGGGCGAAAATAGCGCTATTGCTGACGTAAATAGATGTTTTCGGCGCACTGAAGCGTGTATTATAGCGCTGTGTGGTTTTAAGTAAAAGAGACCTGAGAAAGTTGTTCACAGAACTTTTTTTTCCTCTCCAGTGACAACTCGCAGGTTTTTCAGCCTTACGTGCTGCGAACTCGCAGGAACAGTACCACAGTTATGAGCCGTCACAGTATGGTAAGGAGTTGTAAGCATGTTTTGTTTACGCTTAATGAAAAATAATTGCACTGGACAAATGAAGTTAAACTCGATTTGTGTTTGCACTAAGCATCCCAGCAAGCTTCCAGGCTGCAGAAAGTCACCTGGCACTGCAACCTTTGATGAAATGATACTGGTGTGTTATTTCAAGAAGAGAACAATATCTGAAGCTATGTGTGATTCCCAGTATTAAGTTCAATTTTAAAGCTAATTTAGACCTGACCATGGATTGGAAGAGGAAACTATTGTCACCATTAAAAATCTTGAAAGGGTGTTTTAATTTATTGTAAAAATGGGAGAAAGAGTCAAGTCTTTGTTGATGTGTTTGTTTGACAGGGCCAATGTTTTTTAGCAAAGTTGAACACTAGACATAGAAAATAATTTTAAAAAGAATGATTTATTTGCTGGCTGATGTTCAACCCTCCATTGTACAAGTCTGGTAGTGTACAATATTGCAGTTATTTAACTTTTCAAAAGTGTTGCATTTCTTCTTTTTTTACCCTTTCCTTGTCAACTCAGGGACCTATATGCTCTTTTCCACTAAGATGTTTTTCTCATCAGAGGATAGAAACAATTTAAGTATTGCTTTTCTGAAAACCCACATCTTAAAGTCCTGAAATATTTTTCTTCTGTGTCTTCTTTTCAGAAAAAGCAAGGTGGAGTTTTAATTAAAAATCTTTTATTACGTGATTTCTTAAAAATAAGAATCCAAAATTGTGGAGCTCAAATCCATAGGTGTTACAGTAGACATATGGGCATCCTGAGTGGGAACCATTGGCCCATCTGTGTGCGATGGCAGCCAGAGTTCCAGAGGAATTAAATGTATAATACTGTGTGCAATTGACAAATTGCAAAAGTAAAATTTTAGGGAGTGTTCAAGACTGAGCTGAAACATTGAGATTTCTCCTTTATAACAGCTGACTGTGTAAGTTAGTACAGGCGTTTGCCATCTTACTCTAGACAGCAGGGAATTGCATAATGTTTGTAGCTTCATTTATAATACCTCACTTGTCTAAATGGCATTTTTAGCAGTTTGTGTGTTGGAGTTGCTAAGCAGTATCTGCTTGCAAGTCTGAGATCTGTGCCACTTGCTGGACAATAGAATGAACTTGTAAGTGGTAAAACAAGACTTTTTTCTTGAAGGTCAGTGTTTTTGCAACATTGAGTCATACACATGTAGTTGTACAGCTCATTTCTAATTCTCTAAGAATGTAGGTGATGCTAAATGGGATGTATGCAAGCCATTGCTGTGTGACTTAATCATTGTGGCTGTCACTTTTTTTCCAGCTGTTGTCATCATCTCCTATTCGTATTCCTAGTAGCCGACTTCATCAGATCAGAAGGGTAAGTGTCGTTTTTGTGTAGTAACAAAATGAAAATATAGTATTGAAGTACGTATATAATGGGAATTTCTTTCCTATTGAGAACCTCAAATAGTAGAGGAAACAGTGGGTTTTTTAAGACTTAATTTCAACAAGGAAATGTCCTTGCCAGGCTTATCGCTGTCATGTTTAAACTACCTTGTATTTTTGGAGTGTTGTTTCATTCAGGAGAAATAGTGAGCTGAGCCGGTAGCAGTCTTTTCTTTATGCAGTGCTCCTACTGTTCATATTTCAATGCAATTGCAAGTTATTGAATCATTAATGTTATTCTGAGTACCTGTGAAGAATCAAATGTTATGAGAGAACTCACAACTATTATCTCCTGCAGGAGGAAGGAGTGGATTTAATGAACAGAGAAACAGCACATGAAAGGTGAGTGTTATTGAAACAAGATGATAAAATAGTCAGAGTTTTCCTCTTTGCAGCTACTGATGGGATTTTTTGTATTCTAGGGAAGTGCAAACAGCAATGCAGATAAGCCAGTCATGGGAGGAAAGCTTGAGCCTGGTAATCATAGATGTTTCCTATTTAATTATACTTTCATACTCAACTGACAAATTTAAGGGAAAGAGAGGAATTAACTGTGAAAATAATTTAAGAGGAGCTTCAGTTCATCTGCTTTAGCTATTTTGTGCATTTGGCCCAATGACGTTGCATTGGAAGGTTGTGCCTTGGATTCAAAGGTAATGTCCTGTGCCAGTGTTAAGTTGAAAACCTTGTATTTACAGAGCGACAATGACTTGGACAAGTCTGAGAAATCTTCCTCCCCAAAGAGAATAGACTTCATTCCAGTTTCGCCTGCACCTTCACCTACAAGGGGAATAGGAAAGGTAGGATAAGTGAAATACCAAACTGAGTGGACATTTTAGAATTTTAGACCAAGCTGAACTGTGATGTGTAACTTCACAGATCATTTGACAGTTTAAAAAAAAACCACAACCAAACAACAACAAAACAACTCCCAACCCAATGTTTTATTGATTCCTAAGAATCAACTGCTTATAATCTTAGAGCCTGTAGAGTTTATGCGGCGTGTCAGTTCTGTCACAGTGTTTTCAGTTGCTGCTTTTTGTGTGATGTTTGGACAGGTTAGGGTTCTGGTTCTAGGGAAACTGGAAGAGATCATTAAAGTAATCAGATTTGGACATGATCTTCAGCTGCATAGGTGGGGGGATACTGAGAGAGAAGCACCAAAATCGGAATGTATCATGTGTAGAATGAGAGTGTAGGCAAAGACCAGAAGCTGCAAATCTTTGTGGTGAGGAGAATGAAAATACATCCATCAGTTATGGAAAGGAAGGCATAAACTTACTGTGAAGAAGAACTCAGGCACACTGAACTTGCACTGATGGAGAAAGGGAAGAAGTAGATCCTAGAGAAACTACTTTTTCCAGTGAGGATTGGAAAACTGAAATGTAGCACAGAGAAACTGGCAAGTGTGTTTAGAAATGGGCTGGTTGACCTTGTTTGCACCCTGTTTTGTGGTTCTGCTTTTTTGTACTGCTACTGTTATGTTGCATGCCTCTACCAGTATTGATGCATGGAGCAGCCATGTATTAGTGCTGGGTAAATGTGTTCCTAGTACAACATTCGTGCTGACAGCTGGTCCTGCACCTCTGGAATCACGACTGTAAAGCAGCAGAGATAATTTGACAAACGTTTTTGTCAAATGTCTGTGGGCATTCATGTGCTAAGCTGAGATTAGCTGCAGAACCACAGAGCTAAATAGTCTGTTCTGCTCTGGAATAGTGTGTTAAATTTTCAGGTCAGATGCATTTTGAGTAAACTCAACTTGCTTGTTTAACAAGCCCCTTGTAAAGAAGTCAGTCCTCCTTACTGTACTACTGTACTGCTGTACTGCTACTAAATGTAATAGGAAGAACAGAAATAGTTGTCTTATTTTGAAGACAGTGTCTATTTCCATTTCAGATTTCTTGTGGGTTTGAATTATAGGTTAATCTGAGCAGTATTGTATTAGCCAGTATATTTTTGCAAGTTAAGTTTTAATGCCTCTAAGATTGCATTTGATTATCTCTGCCTTATTCTGTTACTAGCTTGTCTTTAACTGGGGATGTTTTGTTTGGAGTTTGGGGTGATACACTTGAGTGTTTAAAAGGAAATTCTGAAGTGTCTTAATACAACTTTTTCTGCAGCAATGTTTTTCACCATCATTGCAAATGTTTGTGAGCAGTAATGGATTACCCCCAAGTCCTATTCCAAGTCCAACAAGGCGATTCTCCAAGTAAGTAACACCTGCAAGTAACAGGTACCCATTGGCTTAAGTTCCAAGGCTAGCACAGAGTTTAGTTAAAGCTGATGCTAAAGCATGAAAAAAGACTTCAGTTTTACAGTAGCTGAAATACTGCTGCATAAAAATGCTCTGAAAGTTCAACATTTACCAATGGTAGCTCTGTGTGGGTGCTTTTATAGAGCTAGACTTGGTAACTTGTGGGGAAATTCTTAGTTCAAATGAACTTACATTAACTTTGTCAGTGTATCAGTTTTACCTAAATGCTACACACAATTTAGAAGTGCAATGAAATGAGGATGTGATGCACTAAGGGAAGGGGAAAACACTAGAAAACTTAGTACAGCTTTCTTTGGCAGATCATCTGCTCTAATAGGCAGCACTTCTTTGTTATCTATGTGTCTAGATTCCCTAAGTATTCCAGTTGTGGAGGAATAGTTTTAAAGAATGTTTTGTATGGTGAGGTTTTGTTGATTTGGTGCTGGGTATGGTGGTGGTCAGTTTTGGGAACTTTTCAGGCCTGACTATCTGTACTCTCTCTCTAGCAGGAGGAGTCAAAGTCCAATCAACTGTATCAGGCCCAGTGTTCTTGGCCCCATTAAAAGAAAAGGTATGTGTTTACATTATCAGATGTTTTAATATGGATGTAGTTTTGCAGCTGGATACATTTCTTCTGTATTTTTGTTATTCTGTAAATATATTGCACTTGTATCCACAGTGAACTGGACTTTGCCAGTTGTAAGTTAGAAATACAATGTGAGGTATCTAGTCAAAAACACAAGAATGAAAAACTTTGAAAGCAGCTACTGCTTGAAAGAGACAAACTTTATTCCACAGAAAATTAAATGTTATGAATATTTCTTATCCCTGACATTCCTAAGAGTACCACTGTATGGTGCACACCCTTCAGATCATCTTAGGAATGTTGCTTATCATGCAGTATCTCCTAAAATTAGTACTGAATGTTTGCTTATACTCTGAAAGTTCAGAAGGTGAGTGTTTAGAGAAATGGGAATAGATCGGTGCTCCTCCTCCTGAAGGGGGAAAAGCTGTTTTCTTTCCTGGATGTATTGTGTGTTACATCTCAGAACAGGTCTCCAGGCTTGTGTGATTGAGATATTTACACTTGTGCCTCTAGCTATGCTTATCCTTTCTGCATGTTTTTTTTAAACTTGAGCATTCTTAACTGCACCAAAAGTGTGTCCTTTTCTTTTACAAGAATTATATTCAGCCTTTGAGAAAAGTTAGTGTTTTGGGGTTTTTTGACTACTTTTCAGATAAAGAATATTTTCTAATTTATATTAAATTGTCGGGAGAGAAGCAAGTTTTCTCATAGATGCAATTCTATCTTGGCTGTTGTTTTCCATGAATTTTAGAGGCATTAAACATGGAACGAAAGTTTTATCAAGCTCAGTGACCAGTAGGGAATAAGGTATTCATACTGTGTTGTTTTACTTTAAACATTTACAGTAGACATTACACAGACTGTTAAAGACAGTGCAGGTAAAGGGCAGGCTTTCCTCTCTCCACGTGCTCTTGTGGAGCATCTTTTACAAAGTGAAGATACAAGTTTGCCTTTTTTACTTAAAATATCAAGGAATTTTCGTAACGTTACTTAATTTTAAAACATCTAATCAATTTAAATGAACCTAATTTCTTTTCCTAAATACATAATCATGTTATTTTTCTGAATTTAAGGAGTAGCTTTACAGTTTGTATTCTACAGACATGACATGGTAATAAATTGGCACCGTGATATGTGGGGGGAAGAAAGCGATGTATTGAAGAACACTTCCCTGCTACAGTAAATCCATACCAGTAGACTCCACAATGTGTTGTCGCAATGCAGATTTGTCTTTGTGAAATTTGAAGTGGCAAAAGGATTACCTGTGTTGGTGATTTGGGCTTGCTTCATTTTCGTATAAGACCAAATATTTTATAATTTATTTTCTGCTTGATAGAAGCTGTTATTCCTTTCCTTCAAAGAATGGGAGATAGGAAATTTGGGTGGGGATTACCAGTCTTTTATGAAGTGAGTGGTAGTGTAATTCTCTTGCACAACATACTGATATATCCTGGTTTGCTATACCTGTGTCAGCTTTTTGAACTGACACCACAACTTCTGTGAAACGAGATTAAAAAGACAGAAAATTTATTTTTATTTCATATGTTCTTGTTGCCAAACTAAACATTAAAATTTACTGTAGCTGAGAGGGTTTATTTTTTCTTTACGCGCGTTATTGGCAAGTTCATGATGTTTCCAAATGTGTGTATTGTACAGAAGCTATTAATGAGCTAACTCATTTTCAGGGAAGATTATACTAAAAAAGATTATATGAATTCTCCGCATCATGTTTAGTCTTTTACTGTCAGTAGCTGATTACAGGTACAAAGATAGTTGGATCCACAGTGAGTAAGTGGAAATGCGTACACATGACAGATCTTTTTGTATTTAGCTTTTCTGTGAAAGTGTACATATGAATCAGTATTTGTTGTGTGCAGGAGGGTGAAACTGTGAACCAAGCTGGCATTTCTGTTTTCATAATCACTACAAATTTTAATCTCCATATTTTGGCTTATGTCATTGGCCTCATCTCAACTGCTTACTTAAAATTAAGTCACAGTAATTAGTTAGCTTTAGATTATTTTGTCTGCAGTCTTAGTAGTGAGTGCTTGGTTTTGTGTCTTTGAGATTGTTGTAGCCTCTTAGATGCTGCTGAAGCGTTAGTTAAATTAAGGATGAACTGGATGGTTAAACAGCAGCTAGCATCAAATTATTGGAATAATCTCCCAGGGGAAGTGGTAAATTCGCCTACATTGGTCAGTTTTAAGAGTCAGCTTGCCAGGGTGCTGACTCAACTCCTTAGAACTATACTTTTACCTTGAGAGGTTGGACTGGATGATCCTTGTGGTCCCTTCCAACCTGGTGCACTATGATTCTATGAAGTTAATGTCTTACCCAAGTGCTTGGTTGGCTGAATTAAGAGGACTTATGTTACAAATGCGTGACAAATGCAGCCTTGCTCTGTTGTGGACAAACCTCTCTTTTTACAATGGACAGATACTAAATGGATGTTCCAGAGCCTCAAGTGAGTTTATTTGCACTATTTTCCTTAGGTGAAATGGAAACTGAAAGTCAGCCAAAGAGACTTTTTCAAGGAACAACCAACATGCTTTCTCCAGATGTTACACATCTGACAGATCTCAGTTCATGGTAAAATATTTCATATGCCCTGAAACAGGGAATGTGCATTTATCACAAGCTTTCTTGTTTTGTTTTGTTTTTCTAGAAAAAAATATTTTGTGTGTAGCTTGCATATGCTTATTACTGGGAACTATTCCTGTGGCAGTGTAGTGTGACAATGTTCCTGCTCCTTTGAACAGTTCTTTCTGAGCAAACTCTAGCCTGGACTTTATGTATCAAAACATACTGAATATAATTGTTACAAAGCCTTGTTTGCCTCTAAGAGGCTTCTTCATTTCAGTATGTTGTAGGCAGTGGTCATATAGTATCTGTGGTGCATATCTGAAAACGTGTGTGAGAATAGTTGCTGCAGTTACATAGCCCATGTTGAGACATTCATGACTTTTAGTGGTATAGGCTGTCTCCTTATCTGTCTTATGATCATAAAAAGCTGAATTCTTCCTTGTGTCAAGAAGCAGGTACTAACTGTTCTAAATATCAACTCTAGATTACTATAGTTTCCATTTACCTACAGAATTGGAACTGCCTAGAAATATTTTTTTTGTGTTGCTTTCAGCTACATTGCAAAAGCATCAATTCATGTGCCCTCTGGAATCTTGTGTGAAGCCTTTGAAATGCAAACACAGGAATTCCTCACAAGGGAAAGGAAAAATCTTGCTTTGAGTAGTGCTACATTAAAGAACGTACTAGCTAGTTAATGGTATCTTCTGCATTGCTGATTAGATTCTTCTTCTTTCTCTCCTGTAACATTTTACGGTTTTAGTTTTTGTCAGTTGTCACCTCCTTTCTATAACTGATTAAAATCAGGGTTGTGATTTATTCTGCATGTTAAAAAAAAAATGAAAATTCTGCTCCTTATTTCCATAAGGAGCATGAATATCCATATAACATGCTACAGAATGCAAGGAGTCTTCAGGGCTGCCAGCCTTACAGTGAAGGCTGAGTGGTAGTATAGGTCTCCTACATCTTTTCTACAAAGGCGAAAATGCGTTAGCTTTGTATGCAAAGTCATCACGCCCATGTTACTAAACCTTTTTCTTTCTCCCCAGCCTGTCTTCAGATATTTTGGATGGGAGTAGCAGCAGTGTTGGCTCTTCCTCTGATTCACTGACTAAAGGCAGCATAACCACAGAGTCTCCAGTCACGTGCTCCAACTCATGCTCTTCGTTCATTTTGATGGACGATCTCTCACCGAAGTGACTTCAGCTCTGAGTCGGTGTCTGAATGTGCTGTTGCCTGACTGTACACTTGGACAGAGAAATGAACTCTGCTCCTTGAACCATTAACACGAGGATTCTTAACAGGAAAAATTAACTGTAATCCTTGGTGACTTTCCAGTGATTTTGATTTATCCATTGAATGGACATCTTAGAGCATATTAATGTCTGGTTTTGCGAATTTATTTTTTAAACAAGATGTCTGCTCAGATTATACTAACTTTCTGCTTTCAGGAACTTGCATACACTTTTTGATTCCAAGAATAGGTAGCAACCTGTTAGTGTTGCAATTTTTAGGAAAATACTTCTGTCATTATCGTGGTCACTATGTCTAGGGAGATAATTTGGTTCATAAGAATTGGAAAATACTAATTTATTCTCTGGCACTTCTATCAGAGTAAAACTGTTCTTGCATTTTTTCAGTCACTAGCCTCAAATTCTCTTACAGAAGGGAAGGGAAAGAAAAATCTTTTCGTAGTGCTGCTAGTTGTTTTTATTACAGAAGACCACAGTTGGTCTGAAAATCCCACTGTTACATTAAAAAAATCCAACACCAAACCACACACAAAAATACCCAACAAAACAGCACCACAACAAAATAACCAGTGACTGTCGCTTTTGCCATCATCGAAGAAGAAACAATACTTTACAAACATGATTAAAATAACTGCATAGTTCTGTCCCCAGATCCTTTATCCTACAGATTGTATGAAATAAGGTCAATATTCAGAAAGATTGGCCAAGGAAAATTAATCCATGCCTCGATCTAAGACATACAGTGCAGATAACGAAGTTATTTAAACTACTGTGTAGGAGAACCATGTATGGCACCATCGATGTCTCCTGTGGCATTGAGGTCATAGGTATTTTTGTGCCTTAGGGGACATTGTTACAAAATTATGGAATGTAAACCAGAGGGGTGGGTGGGAAAAAGTCCTTTGTGTACAGCTCGTTTTTAGGGTGCTTACCGGAATCTGGCATTGATGCTGCTTTCCTTCGTGCTCCTTCCCAAGGTGCGTGCTCCGGCACAAGGTCCTGTGGGCAGTCCCAGCTCTGCTGGGAGACGACAGCCACAGCGATGCCCTTTGCAGCTGCTGCGTGCGGCCTTCAAACCTTTGTTGGTCGTGAGCAGGGCGGACGGCTGCAGGACTCTGATTTTTAAGGAAAGACTTAAAAAGTGAGTGGGTTAATGTGAGCTCTGCAAATTGTGTGACTAGGAAGTTATATTTGAGCTATGAGTAGTCTTGATACAGTACCTTGGTCAGTCTGAGGTAAGACAATAGATATTTTACTTTTTAAAGACTTTAACGGGGCAAAATAAATCCGTTTGTAATCTACTGAGTTATGCTATTTATTATTTATAACTATGTACAAAGTCTGTGGTGATGAATTATAGTATTTTTTTATGATTGAATAAGTTTTTTATGTTCCGTAATTGCTGGCTGGTTTGTATTTAATACGCAACATTGTCTGCCAGAATCATAAGCTTCCATTTTTGAATGTTTGTAACATAAATGCTTTTATCTAAAAGTACAACTTCTGATCTTTTTGAAAGAAAATAGCACTGAATTTAAAGTAAGATTATGTGCTTTAAAAGTGAGCACAATCTCTGGCAATACTGTCTTGCTGAAAAGGGGAGGGAAGAGAACCATAGTTTTTTCTGTTCTGAAGAAGCTGTTGAGTTTCCAGAAGACGTGTACATACCAGATTATTTTTAAAAGTGTTTCCATTAAGCTGTAAGAAGTACTGCAGTGGGCCAACAGTGGCACTATTATTTGTGTTACCATTTTTACCTGTGGAGCATTAGTTCCCCACCTCAAATAAATGTGCATATTGTAAAATATTGTCCATTGGTGCCATTTTTAAATGAGCTCTACAGTATTGAATGTTGATTTTATTTGTATATGCACAGTGCTATTTCTTGAATTTTTGATGTCTTAAATGGCTTAATTATTTTTTTATTCATGCTTGTATCTTCTCTGCCTTCTTGATGCTAAAAGAAGGCTGCTTTTACATTTGCAAAATATGGATAAATAGTCTGTGATAAAATTTGACCTGTTCACCTGTGCCCCAGTTTCATGATACCGTGCTTCTATTGGTACTGTGATTTAGAAATCTCAACAAGGGGTGGCAGAAGGAGGAAACCTATTGCATGCTTTCTTAAAACTGAGAAGAGCACAGCTATTGCTTATTTTTGGCTGACTTACCTGTACAATTGATGTATTCCAGATTTGTTTGTTGGTGGAGAGTCTTATATAAGTGCTGGCCTTTGTAAACATTAGAATGTAAGCTTCATAAAGCAAACGCACAAATATTCACTCTTGTTACAGCATTTTTTTTAGCGTTATGGCTGTTGTTCACTCAAGAAGATATTGCTCTTTTATAAAATATATGTCATACACACACTCATGCTGTGTCTGTTGTTTCAGGGTGTTGTGTAATGTAACGGCTCCCATCTAGGACTGTGTTCTGTTTCACACACAGAGCTGTAAGAGCCCTTGTTGGTTTTAAAACTAAGTTTTCTCATACTCTGATAGCTGATATTTGCACTTAACTGCATGTGAGTTGCCACCACTTATGGAACCAGTCTCTATTGCAGTGTAAAGGCTAGTACAGCACACACTGACTCAACTAAGTTGCATTTCTGGATTTATCAACTGTCTTGTCTGTAATGAACTAGATAGCAGTTTGGGGGTGAAGACCAGCTGGTGCTGGTGGTCACCTTTAACATGTAACTATGGACTTACTTGTGCTGAATTGCCATGATGAGCATCTGAGATTTTCTGTCTTTACTCCCTCTCTTCCTTCCCTTTCCCCCCTCGAATAAGGAACCATTAATGTTTTTCTGTTGCTAAGAATCACCAGCAGTGATTTACCTTTTAATGTTGTAACTGTTGAGAAGAAAGTTAAAATACCAGCAAATACTACCGTAACTCAAGCAGTGGTTTAGATGGACTGTTTCTAATCTGTTCATTAGCACAGCATTACAGCGTTGGTCTTTGTACGGCTTGTTGAGTAGCACTGCCTTTAGATCGTGTCCAAAGCACACTGATCCCTCGTTTTGTGGGCTTAAAATGCTGGAAGGATTTGACCAATAGTTTCAGAAAATGTGTGTGTCAGCTGTGGTACTCTGTATGTTTTGATAATATCAAGTGTTCTGAATCAGGAAATGGATCGCAGTGTGCATGTTTCACTCCCCTTCATTGAATTTCAAATTGGGGATCATGGGCCCCAAAGCCTGTGTTTAAGGGGCTGTTTTTCTGACTGTACGTGATTAAATACTTTCTCCAGCAACGAAAGTAATTAAACTGTCAGTGGGTGAGGATGTAAATCTGAGTCCTCCAGACTTTATTGGAAGTCTTGTTCTTGAACTGTCCAAGGAAAGCTATACTGTAGAAAAACAGTAAAGTGGGATGATTTTTTTGAAGTCATGATAAAAATAAAGTACTCATTTTAACAACTTAAAATGATAAAGACATTTTAGCTTAAGGCTTGAGTGAGGCTTTAACTTAGCACACTTCTCTCGACAGACCTGCACTGGAGGGTGGACGTGAGGTTAACTTGAGCAGGCTTAGGCGGATTTGGAAGTCTCGTATTCTGGTGCACAAACGAAATAGACCAGTCTTGGGAAATAATTTTTCCTTAACTGTAGACCCTGCTAATATATTGTGTGACAACAAAGATAAGAACTTGTTTCTCCTGGAGGAATTTAATCTACACATAATATTCCTGGTAATGTCATAATTAAAAAGCTTTGCATTAATAGGAGTTCAATTATTTCATGAAGTCACAGGATTGTTTCATTTGCTTTTTGGAGAAAAGGCCAAGAAGTATTTTTGGAGCTGTACGAACTGCCTCTTGTATTCCAAGGCTATTAGATAAATGACAACTGTCCCTCGTAAGTGAAAAGGGACTTTTCAATATTTCAGTCTCTCTTGAGATCTGTTAAATAATCCTTAGCAAATTTGGTGATTGATACAGGATGGGTCACTGGAGGTACCAGATGATCCAGTGAGAAGGATGTGGTAACTAGCCCCTTTGGCTATAAATTAAAAGTGTGTTAACCTTGAATGTAAACCTAGCTTATGCAATTTTCATGAGGGTATGCACTGTTCACGCTTGGAGGCAAAGACTCCTTTTTGGCAAGTCCAGGAGTGTTTTGTTCAATCCACCCCCAAAAGAGCGAGGCATGCTTGCCAGCCAGAGTAGTGGTTGTCTTGGTCTTAGCTGTCTTTGGCGAGGTCAAGGAGCTGCTGGTTGGGTTTCCTTAAGGGCTGGTTGTCTCGTTCACTGTTAGGACGTTTGTCAGCAGGCTAAAATCACAACTAGAAGTTGTTTTCTGAGTGAATAGGCTGCAGAGCTGGTTTAACCATGACAGCCTGGGTTTTCTTTCTGCTGCGGATGAAGTCCTGGTGCCAGCGGGTGGTGGTGACCAGGCCGTGCTGCCGTTCCCAGCAGTGCAAACCCACACAACTTCCCCTGGTGTGTGTACCTCCAGGCCGTCCTTTTTATTAGAGTACTGGGCACTTAATGGAAGCCTCTTGTTTCAATCCAAACCATTTTGTGTTAAAGCTGCTTTTCATTACTTGCTTTTTTATCTTAAAGCCTTTTGATATGGGGCCTATTGGGCCTTGGATTTGAGTTTGGCCTCTGAGTAGTGTGCCAGGGCCAACGTTTTCTTTTTAAACCTGGAGCGATTTGTGGTGTTCTTCCTGCATTGTGAGTTTGGAAATGCAGAGTAGGGAGGGCCTTGCTATTAACAAAGAATGCGCTTTAGCTTTGTGGCCGCAAAAGCCTGTGGGGGTTTTTAAAAGAAAGAAGACCTGAAAACACTGAAAAAAGAAATACCTATTTTTAGTGAACCAATTCAGTTTGTCTGATACCAGGGTCTTTTTTTTTTTCTTTTAATGCAGACAGTAGTATTTTGAACATCTCATCAGTAACACAGCAACAAAATCCAAAATGCTTTCACACCCAAGCACTTCTCCTTACTTTAAAGTAAGAACTTACTACTGAAAGACCACAAATTCTGTTTGTTTCTAACAGAGGGCACGGGCTGTCTTAGTCCCCAAATACCGGTCTGCAGTAACGATCCCTGGCCCATTAGTGACACCAGGCTCCCTAGCAGTTCATTTCTGTCCCAGAAAAGCATCATCTTGTGCTGAACAATAATTCTAACACCTTCAATCTCTCTTAGCTTATTTCTGAGGGCCGTGAACAAACACAGTTATTATTTGCTGATAATTACTGTAAGATGACTGTCTTACTAAATAGCTGTGGTAAAATTCCCGGTGGACTTTGTGGATTTTTGCATGTCTCTCATTTTGGGCTATAACAGTGTTTGGGATTTCTGATTATTTTTCAGATAAGGCAGTGTGTGTTTTCTGGAAGAATTTTCCATTGTGTTTCAATTCTGCAAGGCATTTGGATATAGTTTGTGCAGAATTAACTCCTATGTAATGACAGGAGTCAAATGAATCTTGCAGACAATTTCATGCATTTGTTTTTGCAGAAGCTGACTGGTTTAACCCTGCCATCACCTGAAGAAACCTCCTGCAGTCCGCCACAGTCCCCGCCGCTTTGGAACTTCCCCTGAAGTTGGCAGAAGCGCCAGGCTGTTATTTGTATTGGGGTATTTATAATGCAGATTATGAAAAGCCTATTGTGCTAGAACAAAAAGATTTTCCTTGCCCCAGATAATTTGCAATTTAAATTTGTCATGAGGACTGTAATGGTTTATCAGTGCAATGCATGGTTGACAGTTCTTTCAGTATGAAGGAGTTAGGATCCATAGTGCACGGGTAGGAAGCAGGTGGTGTCAAAAATTATGGGCCAAAGTAGACTAAAGAGTGGAGCTAAAGTTAACTAGTCTAGAATCTGAATCTAAATATTGGATCTGGCCCCTGACAAAGCAAACCCTTTGCTCTACAAGCCCCTCAGGTTTTAGAAAAATTCAGCTACTGCCATGAACTTAGCAGCTCAGTCTCAACCCTAGTTATGTGTCAACGTTTCTCTACTTATGACCAGAACCTCCAAGAATTTGGAAGAAAAATAAATGTGGAAGGGGGAGCTAGAATAAAAACGCTTCTGTGCTTATGATGTATGAGTATTGGTTTGAAAAATGATACAAAGTGCAGTGAGTTGGGATGAATGTGCTTTAAATAAGAGCTGAGGATGTGCTACGTATGATACGTGTAACATCTTGTGCGTGTGAAAGGAACAGCTTAGTGTGGGAGACCCGACATCAAAGAGCCTGAAAGAACTCATGCTGTAATAGGAAACATTTGCCTTTCCAGGACTGTTATTGCTGCTGGTCACTTCTGTCCTTCTTTTTTTTTCTTTTTTTTTTCTTTTCCATTTTCTCCCCCTCTTCCTTATTATTTTTCCCTCCTGTGTTAAAACCCAGCAGCATGAGCAATGTGAGGCAGGAGGGCCAGATGGGCAATGAGGAGGGCTATGGAGGGCTATCTGGATTCGTGTGTACTCTGCTTCCCTCCTGCTCCTTTGCGTGGAGTTTGCATCAGCCAGGAGGGCTGCACTTGTGTTTTGTGGCTGACCAACGCCAGGCTGGATGCTCAACTTCTTGTCTTTAGCAGCACAGTTACCAAACAGGATTGCCAGCTTCTGTCAAACGTGTCCTAGACATCGGTGGGCAAAACTCTTCATGGGGGGAGAGGGGAATTGAGAGCGTAGGAGTGGGACAAAGATGCCCAAAAAGCTGCAGGTGCAGTGGGAGAGTTTGGGAGAGCTGGTGGGACAAGGGATCACAGAGACAGCCCCGTAGTGGAGCAGAAAGAGGAATGTCACCCAGCAGGAAGGAGATGGCGTGGTGTGGTGTGGTGTGGCACTGCAGGAAGCTGGTACGCGTGCTTGGTG
This sequence comes from Mesitornis unicolor, assembly GCF_000695765.1. Taxonomy (NCBI): domain Eukaryota; kingdom Metazoa; phylum Chordata; class Aves; order Mesitornithiformes; family Mesitornithidae; genus Mesitornis; species Mesitornis unicolor. The sequence goes on along the minus strand of NW_010187878.1, from coordinate 36,578 downwards.
TGGAGAAAGCAATGGTTGTTGCCAACAGAAGGCTCAAACTGAGAACGAGGGCTTTAGCAGGTATTTTTTGGAGACTACCTGAAGTTTTTTAGCCTTGCTTTGCGTTAGCAACAAGGAACACAGCGCACATGTTACTTACAATAAGCGTAAGTGCCGGCGCGCACCACGCGTATCTAACTGCGCTGGGTGCTCTGGACCAGGCGTGAGAAGTTACTGGTGATGTGGGTGACCACAGGATGGCGTGTCGTGGCTTGCAAAGTGCAGAACGGTATTTCACGAGCAGGGGTAATACTGGATAAAGTGCATCTAATCCTGCAACTGCTGCTGCTAGGAATGCCTGATGGTTTCTTTTTTTTCACTCTCAATGTGACTCTTCCACAGCATTTCCAGAGTAAATGCTAACTTACCAGAGTAAAGTTTGGACTTCAATGTGTTAATAACATTAAAACTGATTTTAAAAAGGCAATCCCATGCTAGAGGAGATGTTGATGAAATTTACCAACAGCCTGAAATGAGTGAAAAGGCCCTACTCACAGCAAGAGAGCTTTTCTAGGAGTATATTGCATATTGGCTGTTTTTCCAGCCCCATGAAGTCGTTTAGATGCACGCTGTGGCATATTTCAGTTGGGTTTAGTGAACTGCAGTGCACAAGCTGGGTTTTTTCCCCGAAGTGCCGATGCTGTGTTCTCCTCAGACCACATGCAGGAAGCATCTTTCTGCTATTCCTCGGTGCGGGCACATGGTGACCTGTATCTTGGAGAACTTACAGCAGCTTCAACTTTAACCTGCAGTGCCAGGGGAACATCTGCCTGCGCGGAGTGAGCGTCTGAACACGTAGCTCTGCTCTGGGGCAGAGTGAGTGCTCCAGGTGAGTGCTTGGGTGAGTCTGGCTAGAACATGTCTTGGTGTCTGCTGCTGCTGCTTTTGACATAGATTGGATCATTTACTGCAAACCAAGATGCAAAAATAAGCAAGCACCAACCTTGGGCTGTGTGCTGGGGAGGTGTCTGCAGGGCTACAGCAGGGAGGTCTGACCGCTGCCGTCCCAGCTCTGCAGTCTCACCCAGCCTAGCAGGGAGGTGGGGGAAGATGGATGTGCCCAGTCACCTTCACAAAGTGCTTTGAGATCCCTCCACAGTGAGTGCTGAGTGCTCTCAGCACCGCTGTTGCTGGGGGTCCTGGTTTGGCCCCTGAATCAGCGGCTAGCCCAGTTCCGCCTGTGCTGCACGTAGTTTTGACTCGAGTTGGGAGCAGTTTCTCTGCTCTTTCAAAATTTGCCTTCTCCTTCGCACGTCTCTGGCAGGAAGTGCAGATTCAGCAGGCATTGTGTGCTTCAGCAGCCTGCCAGCTGCCGTGCTGAAGCTAATTCCCAATTCCAGTCACTCCTGAGAAGTTTGCAAACAATGTGTTGTGATTTCTGAGCTAGATAGCAGCTGAGCTGAGCTCCTCGCTTTCCAGCCCTGCCAGTCGAATGAAGCTGCGAATTCACTTTGGGTCAGACCTGGTCCTAGCGCTTTGTGCTTCTGTGCACTTTCATAAACGTCGTATTTGTTTAGGAATAACTTTGAGCGTCATCATTATTAATAAAACCCTTAAATGAGTGCGTGGAGGCACAAAGAGAGCATATGGTTAATGTTGGTTTAATATGAGCTAGGAATTGAACCCAGGACTTCTGACTTGCAGTTTTGTTCTCTGATCACTGGATAATTCTGTTACCCCCTTTGTAACACACTGACATAGCCTGGAAAAACTCCAGTGAAAACAAGAGCAACATTTTTCTTAGGCTAACTTCACGTGGCAGCCACCAAAAGCATGCACTGAGGAACTGGCCCAGAGGCAACGACGCCACACTTGTGGCTCATCAGCCCTGGCAGAAAACAGCAGCTCCAAGTGAGAAGGGACTTACTGAAAAGCTACTGAATGAGTGGCACAGCAAAAGCTGAGAGAAAGCGTGGTGGCAGAGGAGTCTGGGGTTCTCTATCTCGGTCCTTATTCCACTTGCTTGCTCTTGGTTCACATCTGTTTAACCAGAAAGATGCTGGGGTGATGATCGATCAGGTAAGGATTTGTAGGCGAGACTGTGCCCTCTCCTGACCTGCGCACAGCTCTCCTGGAAAATGGGGTCAGTGCAGAGCACACATTGCTTAATCTTGCTCACTATAGGAAATGAAATCCTAGCGTCTTTATATCTCAGCTTGGCTGATACTCTGTTTGTTCAGACGTGTGTAAGGTCAGTAGTCTCAAGCACAGCGGCCTGGAACCGCAGGATGGGTTTGACCGTTGAGCAAGAATTATTACAATGGAGTGGCAGAAGTAGGAACATGTATTGCTCCTGTCAGATGACTGTAGGGTTTTGTTTATGGGTAAGCTTGTGGAAGGTGACCTTGGTGCACTTTCCAAAGGGCATAGACAGACTTGCGTTTTGAAGTGTATTTGTCATCTGTTGGGTTTCTTTGTTGGTTTTTTTTTTACTTCTCTAGTATTGGGATTGGAAATTCAAGTTGGAGAAATGTGAAAGCAATTGGGCCTAATCCATTCCTGTTGTTACTTCTTTTGTTTTCACTGGAGTAACTCCAAGGCTGAATTCAGCATATGATGAACAACTTGTTCTCCAAAGCTGGAACTTAGGGGAGAAGGTTTTAGGGATGATCACGCAACTCCGAGGCTCCTTCTCAAACAACCAAAGCTCTCACAAGAGAGACAATATATGGTGATTTTGGGTTATTGAATTTACTGCAACATTCTAGTAGTAAGCCCTCCAGTCATAATAATACATTATTATCTCTTAGAACAATTACTTGAATGAAACACAACTCCTAGCTCACTTAGATTGCATGGAAAAATCCTCGCTATTGATCTCAGTTGCCATTTGGCTAAACAGATATGAACCATGAGCAAAAGGCAACTGGTTCTGAGCCTGGTAACCCTCCTCCCGCCTGCCTCTCCTTTCACCTTTTCCAACCAGCTCCTCTAGGGTTGCCTGCTCTTTATGCATTGCCCATCTCAGCTGCAGCCCGGGAAAAGCCTTCAAAGAGGTTACAAGCCCTAGGTCTGTTTTGGTTAGATGGAAAAAGGAGAGTTATGGAGAAGCTGCACGTTACAGCTGAGGCCTAGGTAGTGTCTGGGTTTGGTTTTTTGCAGGAGGGGGGATCTTTCTTTTCAGAACAAAGATGAAGCACTTCACAGATCTGCAGGAATGAACCAGACCTCACTGCTGGTTAATGCCTCCCACGTTCCTGTGAGCTGTTGGAGGGGTCATGATGGACCCAAGATCCCCATGGTAAAATTTACCTTTTCTTTCTTGGAGAAATAATCATTACTGTCTTCTGGCTCACTCCATTTCATTTACTTTCTAAACAACTTAGGTCATAAAGGGCTGCAGGCTTCTCCTTCCAGACCCTCTGTTTGCGAGGGTCCAGGCTGCAGTTAGGACCACCAAGGCCACTGTCTCCATGACCAAGGATGGTACAGAGCATGCTGAGAATAGAAATGGCGTTACAGGAAGGGGCATTTATAGTGTTTATTATAGCCAACTGGAAACAGAGGAGACTCTTTCCTAATGTCTCAGCTGATGCACAGGGTAAAATATTTTCTTCAACAGTTAGTAAGCAGGGAGGAAAAACCTCTCACTTTTAAAACTAAAATAAAGCAACTTCCGATCTTATTTGCCTTGATTTATTTCTCTCCACAACACATAATGCACCACTAATAAGCTGGTCCGTGTAATGGTCAGTGAGGTGCTACCTCGCTTAGATCTGAGGAGTTTTTAGGGAGGAGGCAGAAAATGTTACGTATTCCACACAGTTACTGACATCAAGGCTCAATGGAGCAAACACCAAGGAAACAGAAAGAATAGTTAAGATCGTACAAACTACAGTGTGAAGGGATTATCACACCAAACTTTGGCTAAAGTTCACATAGCAAAGAGGATCTCTGTCCTTTCAGGAACTACAGCTCCTACTGTTCATCAGACATGCTGGTCCAAGACACATTACCTTCCCCTACTTCACTTGGTCATCAAGAGCATTGTAATTTAGACCAAGACTTCTGGAAGACTTCAAAGCTAAATCGAGCCTGTTATTGCTGAGCTTAAGCACAGGACAGGAGGGGATGGATTTTCCCTTCTGTGGTTGTATTTCTTCAAGGCATCCGAAAATGATGTAAATGTTTGGGTTTATGTAATGTGGGTTTGACAGAATTCAATGGTGGGGCCTGCTCAGCCTCCCAGCCCGCCAGCCTTGCCTTCTCCAAGAAGGTAAAACTGTAGGCCTGTGCCTCCAGCCCTGCTGCGCTCTTATTTTGTCTCCTGTTGGGGTTTTTGCATCACTTCCCTTCAAGCATTTGGCCCTAGGAGTTGGGGCAGCTCATCTTTCCCTTTGAAACTCTCTGTTCCTTCTAGCTATTGAGCCACCTGGGAATTGCAGATCCTAAGAGTTCAGAAACGAGAAGATTTTTTTTTTTTTAAAAAAGCTGTTAAAAACTGTAGGGTCTTGATTCCTGGAGCAGGTGGACTCTAACTCATGTTCTTAAACGTTGTGTGTGTTCAGCCCATTTCTCCTGTAAGCTAAATTTTTTTGTATTTGTTTTGCCTGATGAAGTATTTGCCTAAGGACTTTATTCTATTCCCAGGTCAGTAGTAGCGCCTGTGGAGAAAGACTAAATGCTTCTTAAAAACTGGAATCAAGTCTGGGTGGAGGGCACAGATAAGCAGCCCGGCATTGAGAGTTGGTGAGGGTGTTTTGGATGACTTGTTCCTCCTTCAGTGACACGATCCCACACCGTACTCATTTGAGTAAGGGACGAACTTTCCCAAAACAGGGAATTTTGGGTTCTGTGCTTAGTTGTGAGAGCTGAATATCTCCTTCCAGATGGGTGTCTGCGCCCCTCCTTGAACAAAACCACAGTTCAGTCTTGGCCATCTAGGCACTGGATTTCTTCCTTGATGCTCTCCCTGAGCCCCACAAATGCTCCTGTCCCCGAGGGGCTGCGGCCAGCAGGTTTATGGGTCGTTTGTCTGTCCTGTTGGTGGAGGCTGATGGAAAAGAAAGTGTTGAGAGGTGCACCTCTGGGCCAGGCCCTGGCAAGTGCTGTGGATTTGGTTTTTTTCCCTTGAACTTTGCTGAAGTGCACAGCCGTACTTCAGGACTTTCAAGGGCTGCTTTTCTAATCTCCCCAGAAGGATTACTGCTGCTGGAAATCATGAGGGCTTGGACTAGCTATCAGCTTTATCAGGAGAGCTTTTTTCTGGCCAAGCTAGTAAGAACTTTGCTAAGCAGGAATCTTGGGTTGAAGCTGCTCTTCTCATATTTCACAGATGGCTTCAATGAATGATTTACTAGGAGAGTAAAAGATTAGCCAGATTCTTCCAACTGCATCTCGAGTCATATAAAACACTGGATTTTATTGGAGCCTAGGCAATTCCTAATCTTTTAGCCTTGTTAGACTGTTTTACAGTGACCTGTGCACCCTTCCCTGAGAATCAGGTGCCTCCTGGTGAGGAGCCCACGCTCCTTGCATGAGCCTCACCCATGGATTTGAAACAGCCATGCCAGTGAAGGCTTCTCCGTATGGTCAGGTACACAAAGACCACAGGACGTGGTCTCTAGTTGCATTTTACTGGAGAGATTACTATGCCTCTGGGAGGGAGGTGGTAAAGGACAAACTTAAAATATGCAATGAGCTGTTTCCATAAAATTATCGAAAGCTTTGCAGAATCTGCCTGTGGAGAAGAGCCATGGCTGGAGAGTTCGTACAAACAGTGGTTTGGGTAGGGCAAAACCACTTGCTTCAAGGTTTTAGTAAGTCTCCAGGGCTTGGATGAGCTCTTTTGAGGGAAGGGAGATTACCCCATGTGTGCCTGTTACGGAGTTTCTCACATTTTTCTCTTTTACACTTGGCAGCCAGAACTCCATGTCTGATTCTTGATGGCAATTTCTACAGAGTTTGGCTGTTTTAAAGGACTGCAGTGTTGATTTAGACATCCAAATTGGAAAAGTAGTGTTTAAAGTGGACCTACTTTTTCCTTTTGAGTGAAACTTGTTAAAGATTTTTGTTAAATTATTTACCAGTGGTCTCACAAGGTCAACAGATCTTTGCATTTAATAATTTACATGACTTCCATCATGCTTTTCTCCCCTGTCCTCTAAATAAAAAAAAATTGTAACGTCACTAAAGTGCTTGCAGGGATGGCTTGCCCATCACTATTGATATATGAAGTGCACACACCATAAAGCGTAAAGCAGTATCAGCATGTGCTGATCTCATGACTGTAAACAGTCCTTGGTTTATAGCAGTCAGAGATGAGAGCTCTGAGACTCACTGGGGAAATCAACCCCTAGCAGAAATGTTTAAAATACTTGGGTTTTAGCCAAGAGTCTAAGAAAAGAGGTTTTTGTATCTTCCTTTTTCCTCAGACACAACACCAAAACCTATGTAAGAAATAGGAATGAGAAAAAACAGCCATGTCAGTCTTGTCCCCAAGACATCAAAAGACGTCAAAGATGCTCAGACTTTCTCAGAAGTTCATGGATAATAAAACTTGCTACTTTTCTGATTTTTGCACCACCATTTATATGTATAAATTGGGGCTGAATCTGCTCTCCAGTGGTCCCTTTTGGTTGAACCTATGGCATAAAGGAGACAGAAGCAGCCTAGGGAATCCCTTTGATAAAAGCTCCCTCACCGCAGTTCTTCAAGGCTAAAGTTTTGCCACAAGCTATAGCAGGGTAAGAGAAGAGTTATAAAAAGTACAGGAATGCAAAGTTCTGCCCTCTTCTCAGTGAAGGTAGAAATAAAACGTATGTGTTTGTTTCCAGGATAGAACATAATCTGCCATCAGTTGTGTCTAGTTTAAATGAACTGTGCACTGCCATCTGTTGTACATACAATTTTTTCAAGCGTATCAGTTAGAAGAACTGATCCTGCATAATTTCTTGTGAGATGACCATATCCTCCCCCCAATGCAACTGACCTGTAGGAACAGAATATTATGACTAAACATGACTTTTTAAGCAAATTGTGATCCTTTGAAGTTTAAAAAAAGGACCGCATTTGTCAAGCCTGTGTTTCCAAGGGCAACACCAAATCTCAGAGGATTACTCATCATGGCAATTTTTGAGGATATTAAGTCACTCACCCAGATTTTACCCATAGACTGCCAGACCAGGGGGATTCCTGGGGTTGTCTGAGTGTTGTCTCCTGTCAGTGACCACTGAAGGTCTCAGAGCCCTGCAAGACCTCAAGGACTCTGCCTCCACTTCTCATTGCCAAGCAGATGGGGTCATTGATAAGGGTTTGAAAAGGCAGCATCAAAATATGGAGCAGTTAATTGGAAGAATTCAGAGTAATGAGAAGAAACATAAAAATTAATTTCCTTTATTTTTGAATATAATTCTCATTATTTATAGATGCACTAAATGGACACCTGGGATCCTGACGTCTTACTCTGAAAAGGCGTCAGGCCACGATTCCAGGCTTTTGCTGTGTGTCCCACCATGTTTGTGTGTTTGGAAGTCTGTGTTGGCAATGCCAGGATAGCTGTGCAATATACTGTTATAAAACCTTCATCTTGCAATCACAGAATATTAGGAGTTGGAAAGGACCTCAAAAGCTCATCCAGTCCAACCCCTGCCAGAGCAGGATCACCCAGACCAGGTCACACAGGAACACGTCCAGGCGGGTTTTGAATGTCTGCAGAGAAGGAGACTCCACAACCTCTCTGGGCAGCCTGGGCCATGTTCGGTAGCCCTCACAGTAAAAAAGTTTTTCTTCATGTTCAGATTGAACCTCCTATGCTCCAGCTTGCTCACATTGCCCCGTGTCCTGTCATTGGACGTCACAGAGCAGAGCCTGGCTCCTTCCTCCTGACACTCGCCCTTTACAAATTTATAAACATTAATGAGGTCTCCCCTCAGTCTCCTCTGCTCCAAGCTAAAGAGACCCAGCTCCCTCAGCCGCTCCTCATCAGGGAGATGCTCCACTCCGTCCAGCATCTTTGTGGCTCTGCACTGGACTCTCTCCCGCAGTTCCCTGTCCTTCTTGAACTGAGGGCCCAGAACTGGACACAATATTCCAGATGCAGTCTCACCAGGGCAGAGTAGAGGGGAAGGAGAACCTCTCTGACCTGCTCACCACACCCCTTCTGATACACCCCAGGATGCCAATGTTGTCTTACTTTTTATTCTATTTTTCCTGGAAACTGTTATTGCCAGTGCAACAGTGGATCTGCTCTTATAGAAAGGGCTGCTCCCTGCCCTCATCTGTGCACAAAGGCTGAAGATAACCCTTTCCAAAACCAAATTGGAATTGAAAAAAATAATGAGCTAAAAAGGAAATTAGATTGCCAATGAAGTTTTGAGATTACTTAAAACCAATTTTTATTGCATTTTGACAGGATCCCATCTGAGCACAGCCAGGAGCGCAGCAGCCCTGGCTCAGTCGCTGGTGTAAGGATGATGGCTCAGCAATGGGTAAGACAGGAAACAGCTATGATCCCTTTTTGGAGCATTTGCTTTTATTCAACCCCTTAGATGTTTCCCCATGTAAATAACCTTTCACATCACTTTTCAAAGTGATTGCTAAGTGGGATGGAGGAGAAGGTAGTCTGTAATGTAATAATCTCTGTCTTTTCTCTTTATTTTCCTGCTCGGTCATAGAAAGGAAATCTGTCTGGTTGTTAATTTGAAAGCATTTGTAGTGGTGATGGCATAATAGATATGAAAGTTCACAGGACTCTGACAACTACTAATGTCTTGAGACTTTCAGATGAAAAAATGAAAGCTGCCTGTAAAGGATTCCCACTTAGCATGAAAACCACACAATAGCATGGGGCAGCTGTCTGCTCGGGATCTGTATCTCAGATGTAAGGAACCAGCACAGATGTGTGCTCTGTTGTACAAAGACCATAACCCCAGAGACAGGTAACCCATTCTTTATAAGGAAAAAACATCACACAGAATTAACATTTTCTATAACAGATGATTTTCAGGTTTTGCTCGCTATTCAACTTAATCAAAAACATGGCTTAAAATACATAAATTCTGGTCTTTTGTATTCTAGTGCTCCAGTAAGTTCCTCTGCAGATGGATTTGCTTCCAGCGTGGCTGGATAGCTGATGGGGTCTGTTTTGGCAAGGAGCTCTCCTGTTTTCCTAAAGAGCACAAAGGTGAAGTGGGTGGCAAAAGACTCCTGGGAGATGTTGGTTCCAGAGTCATTACTCCCCTCGAGCCACTCTGTACTTTGCCTCGTTCCCAAATCAAATAATTTGGTGAGTTTTCATTTGAAAATCAGAATAAAATAAAAAAAGTCCAGGGCTGAAGCTTCACCAAGCAGCTGGAAATTAGGAAAAGCCAAGCTGTGATGCAGAGGTAACACAGATTTCATGCAAAGGGTGAAAATCTCCCCCTGGCTGTCTTGGTGTGCTTTTATTTTTCACAGGCTATCTTTGCCGTGGCTTCAAACATTGGGCTTCAGTGTGGCTGGGATGTTTAGGAAGCCGTCATGCAAAGGTCTTTTAGCAAAACAGAGGTACTGCTGTGAAGTTCAGGGAGGAGAACTAACCCCCCTGAGCTCCCCATGAGCCTTCCCTTGGGTATATATTTAGTGTTGACTTGTTTTAGTTCATTCTGCACCAGGAAATGCGGTGCTGAGCTTCCTGCTGTGCCACGCTGTGCCAGTACATCACAAGGGCAAAGCACTCTGAGTGAAAGAGTTTGCCCAATACGAATTTCTCTAACTTTGGCAGATCCAAAGATTTCCTCCCATCCTTCCTTCTTCTCTCCACCTTTTGGTTATTGCTTCAAGTGAATAAGACAGCAAACCTTGTAAATGATGACAAAAATACGCAATTAAAATGGCAAGATTAACCCTACTGTGGGCTCAGTGTGTGCAGGAATAGGAAAGTGAAAGAACATGGAACGAAGCTTTCACAACTTTGTTTCTTTGCCAGAGCTCGATCTCCAGGCACTAATTTAGCTGTATTAGCGATGCAGTTAAGCGTGTTCCTCTGCTAAGCAAGTATTTCCTACAAGCAGCTCTGGAACAGCTGTCAGCTATAGGCTTTCCGCAGGCTGAGGTCTCCGGGTCAGGAAGGCTCCATCTTCCACCGGCACATCCCTCTGCGTGGCTCCGCACATCAGTGACCCATCTTCAGGCAAGGTGAGTGCTAGGTTTCCAAGTGCTTTTAGCTCAGCTTGAGACGCAGAGGCTGAGGTCAACTCAACCACTTGCTGCTCCTGCTGAAGAGAGCCATTGTGTCTGCGGCCTTGGCGCCGCCCCTTGTCACATCTCAGCCAGAAATAATGCCGACTTTGCTGCGAGGAGCTGTGCGTGGCTGCTGCATGCTCACCACAAGTTGCATAAGCTACTGCTCCTGTGCATTTAAACACAGACATCTGCTTTTCTTGGGGTGGTGCAAGGTCTTCCTTTTCCGAGGTCTTCCTTTTCCAGTGTCTTCAGGCACAAATTCACATCAGTGCAACTCACAGCTTGCACAGCGCCCATGGCAGGCTGAGACACCAGGGATGAAGGAGGACAATCTCGACTTTGTTGCTGCTAAGGATGGAGATTACTTTTCATGTAAAATTACTGTCTCAGGCAGCCTTCATCTAACCACTGCACAATTTCAGAATGCTTTAAAATTAAGTCTGGAGGCTAAAAGTGCGTTAGTCATTGCCCATACATCTTAGGGCAATGGGGCTTTCTAAAGTTATTGTTAGCACCAGGCATCTGGTTTATGTTTATAATGATTTATTCAATGATGGGAGACAGGTAAGGAACCATCATGGAAGACAAACTAGAAAATATTGGGCTTTTCAAAGCTCTGAAGCCATTGTTATATCAAAGTTGTCTGACTTCAAAAGGGATATATAACTTGGTTAGATCTTTTAAACACTGTACAATGCTCACAAATTTGGCAGATACTAGAGGCAGAGTTGGTAGCACAGCCTGCTCTGGAGGTTGCTTGTCCTTCCAAGTGCAAGATTCTGTTCTTATGTCATGACTCTGCCTTTATTTTTTTTTTTTTTTTGAGAAAATTTCAGCCAAGTACTTCAACTGCCTGTGAGAGCCAGGGCAGAGAAGAATACATTGTTTTTTCAGTGTTAGAATAATTCAGGAAATCCTTTCTTTGGAAAGTTCTAGTACTTCCATACTTTGAAACAGGGACTGGAAATCCAACGGGGGCAGACAGGCTTTGTGCTAAAGACAGGCGCGTTGCCATTGCCATAAGGATCTGACCACGGTTGTTTCAGTTTTACGAGCCTCTGAAAAACTCCAGTTTGTGTATGTGCAGTAGGGCTTTGCAAGGGCTTAGCTAAGATTAGAGAAGAGTCTCTGCTTGTGTCTCCTGGTGCCTGGCCCTCACTGGCCTGTGTGAGTGGGGAAATTGGTCTTTCCTGGAAAGGACAAGCTCTTCCTAAGAGTGGGACTTTGGGAGGGAGAAGACAAAGCCCACCCGCTGCAGCTCCAAGCTGGAGTGGAGATGGGGACCGCGCCTGGAAGCAGAAGCTGGTGGGATGGGGCAGGCTGGGAAGGGTAGGTGGAGGGTAGATGGCTCCGTGTCTGTTCAATCCCCTCTCCCCAGCCTGATGGGGTAGGAGCCAGCAAGAATCGGTGATGCTCACGAGCAATAATCCTCGTTTCACTCGCAGAGGGTAGCAGACCACTGCTGCGGCCACCCCAGCCGTGGTGTACCCCGAGGGTGCAGGCAGCTCCAGGCTCTCAGCAGGACATAGGCAAAAGCTGTATCTGGAGACCTTCCACATTTCCTACAGCTGAACATACCTTTGTTCATCTCACTTTTTTTGGATGAGAGACGTGGTCCTAGGTTGCAGCTGATGAGATCAGCACGTTCAGTTCTCCACAGTGGCAATCCTGAGCTGTTGGGCAGGGGCTTCTCAATTTTCCTTCTGTAGTGCTGAGCAGATAAATCATAGTTACTGCTCTGTCCTCCACCTTGTTTCAGAGCAACCTGTGCTCCTGCTGCAGAGACAAACTGCAGGGATGACCTCCTGCTGCTGAAGGGATGTATGGGGCTGGGCAGCCTGAGGTGCCAGCAGCCAGAGTGGGATGTAGATTTCCAGTGCCTCCATCCTGCAGGATTAAATGGATTTACACAAGTGGATGCACACCTTGACCCAAGGGATGACCCAGCTGGGGTTTCCCAGCCTGCTGAGGAAGGAGTTAAATGAAACATTCTGAATTTGGGGGTAAATTTCCAGGAGAAATTGTGGAGAAATTTCCAGGTCTCTGCTAGAAACTCAGCACACCAGGCTCAGCCAGCCCTGGGTAGTGTCACCTCCTGCCATACTGCTGAGGAAGCGACAGCACTGTGCCCTCCCTCTGGGGACAGGTTGTTGGGGGTGACCAACATCCGCAGCCATCCCAACATGGAAATAAATCACCCACATTTTGTGTTGATGCCATTCACTTGAGGCAAACTGTAGGTGCCCCAACTATCCTGGTGTTCTCCACCCTGGCCAAAATACTGTCTGACAAATGTCTCTGGCTCAGGGAAGAGCATGGGGCTGGGCATGGCATACCCCAAATAGCTCCAAGGGGACATACACGCGGTGCCAGACATATGGTGCGAGGACCAAACCAATGGTCGGCATGGGAAGTTTCGAGCTGCTGGAAGGGAGCCAGCAGCCCGCATCTGCTCAAGTTCGAAAAATGTCCCAGCACCGGATCCACCCAACTCAGCTAGAGCAGGGCTGCTTGGCCAGACGACAGGCCTGCCTCTCTCTCCAAAATGGACAAGTGCCAAAGGGGATTTTTAATTTCCAGATGCTTTTAAAATAAAAATAAAGACTCTGCTGTAAACTGGGCTTTGAATAGACGCCTCTCCTTCAGCCAAATAGTTGACTGATACAGGCTAGATGACTGTGCAATAAAACCTTTCATTGCAATCTGGTCCACCTCCTGCTGTGGCACCGACACGACAGCACCTTCCCAAACCAAATCTCGTCCCCTCTCTTGCCCACCTCTTTCTTGGCAGCTCTGCCAATAGCTTTATCAACACAGATCTTGATTAATTCCTTACCACTGCAGGCACGATTGCCTTTTCTGACTGGTTGGGTTTCTCTGTGCCATGTTTAATCTCATTCCCGACACCAAGCCGGCACACGTGGGAGCCAAGCAAGATTGGGGCAGTGAAGCCAGAGACACCAGCATAGAGGGAGCACAGGGTGATCCAAGGTGACTCAAGGCTGGAGCCCATGTGCAAGTCCAGGAGCTGCTCCCCAGCAGGTGCTCTTGGGGAAAAAAAGCTGGTTTTGGCTGTTTCCAGTGTTATCAGCAGAAATGCCTACAATGGATGGCTTCGCTCGCCCATCTCACTGACCCAGAGGAGGAAACGCAGCTGATGGTCTCTGGGGGACAGAGCCAGCCCGATGACCCAGCAGGACCACCAAGGACCCGTCCCTTCTTCCATCCCTCTTGCAGATATTGCTTTGTTTTGTTTTGTTTTGTTACACTACTTGTATAGAGGCAGCTTTTGCTGCCATTCTCTGTCTGACTCCTTTTATTCTGCATGTCTTACGGGGATTTTGGTCTGGAACCAAGGCAAGCTGCTCTGTTTGCTTCCTGTGCACACAGGGAGGGGGTCTGTCCACACCTGGACTGGGCCATGCTGAAGAAGGACGTCACTTTGTCTCACACTGTCACCATCCGCGAGGCAGCCTGGGGTGACATCACAGCCCCTGGGCAGGGATCAGCCATATTTAAGGCCCCCGCCGGAGACCAGGGAGATGTAAGGAGGCATTGCAGATACTGTTTCAAATGTTGGTCGATTTCTCATGGCATCTCACAAAAGACTGAGTGGGCAGCAAGGATAATGGCAAAATAATCCTTATGCTGGGAATGAACAGCCCTGACCTGACTCTGCAGGCATCTCCCAGTGCAGGGAATGCCACGCAGCTCTCCTGTGTGTCTAAAGTTTTGAAGATGGGAGACAGGATCCTGCTTAAAACACTTGCATCCGGATTAGACTCATAAATGCCAGAACATGCATCTGTGTTTGTCCATGTTATTTGCTTCTTTCTGATCTGATGTACCCACTCACTGGGTGAAAACCACAATAAATTTGTTTGCCCCCCCACTCTTGTTTAGCTTATTAATTACATGTTCTGTTACACTGCACTCTGGCCTCAGCAGATTCACTGGTGATTCTCCTGAGAGATGCATATCGTAGCAGCCAATAGCAGCATATAATCATTTAACATATGAATGCCGTCAAGCAGTTTAATAAAATGTGAAATTGCCTGCCCTTGTGCCCTGCACTAAGTCGTTTTGACTGCAGAAAGTGAGCCTGGCTCCCTGAGACAAAGCGCAGTTGCAGCCTGGCTCTTTGTCTGCTCCCTTTGCATAATTTCCTGAACCCTGCCCTGTTCCACCTGCTCGCTAATGTTAAGCTTATTTACGGATAATTTATATGCAGCCCGCTCCGCCAAAGCACCCTAGCCAGGATTTGTTTGGAGGAACTACGGGAACAAGCCTCTCGCCCCGCATGTTCCCCTCCAGTCTGTAAGACCCACACTCCCTGCCCGGGTTTTTTTTGGGGGACCAGGGGAAAAAAGCCTCTCGCCACGCATGTTCCCCTCCAGTCTGTAAGACCCAAACTCTAAATGCTTCATCAGCATTTCCTGAGCATTCCAACGTGCAAAACCACCAGTGCTCTCGTCCTTGCACCGGCAGCCCCCACTCAGGCTGGTGGAAATTCACTCTTCTGGGGGGATGGGGGATAAGTAGCAAATCTGTCGTTGGTGATTTTTTCAAATGAAGACGGCGGCAGGACGGCTCGGCGGGATGCTCACGGGGATGCCGGCCACGTCGAGCCCAGGGTGTTTCTGCGGCGCTCGTAACCCCGACCCTGGGGCTCTGGGAGGAAGCGCGCGGTTCCTGGAGAGCATTGTTCCTGCGCTTGTTTGTTCCGCGTCCCCCGGCAGCCGCCGACAAGAGGGGGAATAAAGGGCAGCGTTCGGGGGCCAGCACCCGCAGAGGAGAGCCGGGCGGGCAAACGGGGCTGCGCGGCCCCAGCCGTGCCCCTGCGAGCGTCCTGGGCACAGCCCACACCAGCACCCTGCTGCGCGGCACAGCCGGCTGTCCTGGTTTTGCTGGGGTTGAATTGTAGACTCCCTTTTAATGTGTCAGCCAGAGTTGGATTTTTGAGAAAGCTACGTTTGCTGTAATGAACACAAGTTGATGATGTAGCTTTGGCTGGGATAGTTATTTTCTTTACAGAAGCTGATACTTTTTAAAAAAATGTATTCTCACTGGCAGATATCGACATTTTTCAAGGCTTCACCTGCACCTGTGGTTACAGATTCATTTGTTGGGTTTTTTTTTTGTTTGGGTTTGTTGTTTTTTTTTTCCTTCTCTCTGCACAGGAGAAAGGGAGGGGGAAGTGAGAGCCCAGGATGCTCTGGGACAGGTGACCCAGGGCAGATGATCTGAGTATGATCCAAGCTGACCAGTGAAGATGTATTCTATCCCATAAACATCACATTCACTATAAATTGAGGAGCTTGCAGAGAATGAACCCTTCAATGCTTCCTCCATCTTCTTCAGCCTTTCCTCCTTCTTTTTTGCCCTTTCGGTTCTTCAGCCCCCCACTTTTGATCCCTTCCCTTCATGATGGCACCTGTCTCGGCTTCTGATACTCACCCCTCCCCTGTTGCGTTGTAGTTGCTGTATGGCCAGTGGCTGCTGTTTGTGAGCTGAGTGCAACTTTGATTGCTTTAGCATCATTGTTTCTATTCTTGTTACAGTTAATTGGCATTAATATTATTTAAGTTTGCGTTGTTTTAATTATTAGAAAGTCTTTATCTCAACTGATGAATTATTTCCTTTTAATCTCCTGATTCTCTCTCCCATCCCAATGGGGAGGGCAGGTGAACAAACTGTGTGGGTTTTAGCTGCTTGCCAGGTTAAACCATGACACCAACACATCTCGCTGCTGATTCATGCCTGAGCAGGGTCTGGGTGCATGGCCTGAAGCCCAGTGAGCCCCGGCAGCCACCCCACGGGGAGCAGCTATTTTAGGCCAGCCATAATCAAGATTGCTGAGATGGAGGCAAAGGAATGTCTCCCATCTCCCCTGGCCACGGTCCAGCTCATGGGCAGCAGGAACTTGCCCTGGTCAGAAGGAGCTGGACATCCTTGGAGGAGCTGTGCCAGTGCAGGTCAGCCCTAAGGTGGCACTTGCAGACAGATGTGCTCGTTAGCAACTATCTTTGCAATTAGCCCATCGGTTCCTCAACATCTCCAAGAACAAGTCTTGTCTCAGGCAGGGAGTGGCCCGGAGCGGGAGGCTCACCTAGCAGCCACCGTTGGACATGCCAGGGCTGACGCTGGGGCGATGCAAAGCTCTTTTCCGCACCCAGATCTCAGAAGCTGACTCAAGCAAACAGCTAAACAGCATTTCCCACCAGTTCCCCAGGTTTGCTGGTGAAGAATCATTTGGTGTTTTTTCAATGCTCTCTTCAGCCATCCCCCCAAACGCTGGCTTGGTAACATGCCCCAAACCTTGAATGCCAATGACATTTGCTCACAAGGTTTTACAGCACAGTAAGGAGCCTTGCAAGCAGCAGCGTTGGTCCCTGCCAGGGCCTGGACACCCCCCTATGCCCCTTGAGCCCTCCAGGCACCCCTCTTCACCCACATGCAGCTGGGCAAGAGCAGGCAGTGAGGAGGTGACCCCAGCGTGGCTGTGCTGGTGCCTGCTCGAGGTTGTAAGTATCAGCATATCTTGGCACACAGAGCAATGCATTGTACCAAAAATAGGGCTCTCCCATTGTATTGTTACGCAAACATGTTCTGGGAGTAAATCAAACTCTCTGGGATTTTCTAAACTGACTGCCTGGGATTTCTTGGGGTCATTTCACCTCAGGTGCCAGGCATGCTGAGACCCCAAAGCACAAAGCAGCCCTGGGAAAGGGTGGTCCAGGAGGAGTCTCCCCACTTGCTGGCCTGCCCCGGTGGGCAGAAGTGATGCAGTGGGTCCCATCGACCTACTACTGGGGAAATTCAAATTTCTGCTTCTGCCACTAGCACAAGCAGGGCTGTTAGCCAGCCCCAGGACACACATCTCCTCCTGGTCCCCTGGGTGTCCCCATGGCCACTCCCGGAGTCTCAACACAGCCCCGCATGGGCTCTGCCAGTGCTGCATCTCCCAGGACAGGCAGAGCCAACAGAAAAAAAAACCTGTCTGCAGACCAAGAAGTCCAGGAGGAGGAAAAATAAACATGGGAAAACCCACAAAATTCAAGAACATTGCTGGATACTTAAATGGTGCCAATGTCCTTAAAAGCTGCTTGTTTTTGCAAAAATGCTTCAGAAATGGCATAAATCTTTCATTAAATAAAATATTGGCAAACAAGACAGTGTGACAGATAGTATCTCTCTCTGGCACTCATAAGAGCACTGCTGATGTGGTCACCTCCAACCACAAAGCTCCAAGGCACTCAAATGGCACAGCCACACCCACTGAGAGATGGGGAAACTGAGGCACGAGTGTGCACCACAGTTTTGACTACCAAGCCAGAAGTGGGAGAGAACTGCCCCTGTATGCTGGTCTGGCACCCCATCCTGCCCCTTCCTACCCCATCCCCATCTCAACCCATTCTGTTCCATCCCAATTCAACCCATCCCATTCCATCCCACACCATCCCACTCAATCCCTTCTCATCTCATCTCACCTCATCTCATCTCATCATCTCATCTCACCTCACCCCAACCCCTCCTATGGCTCTCTATCTCCTCGTTACATTGGATGACAACCACCCATGCTGGGGACCTTCAGGCTCGTCCTTCTCCCACTCCAGATACTGCACCAGTGCCCAGAGAGGGACTCACAGCAACTTTTGTGTATTGGGGAGCTCTGCAAGGAAAGCCTGGACTTGACCCAATGCAGCAAAACTCCTGTTGAGTGTGCGCCCAAAACTTCTGTTTTCCAGTGCAAGAGAGCTTCTTCATGGTCTCTTTTTTTTTTTTCTTGTGTAGGGCATGAACGGGAGTACAGGGGAACTGGGAAGGACTCTTGTTCCCATTATTTGCTGGCCTGACATGGACAAACGACTCCCTAAATTATTGCAAAGACTATTAAAAGTATTAGTGATAAAAAGGCAAGAAGCTGGGAAAGCAGACTAGACCAGACTATTTTTAGGAGCAGTGGCATCTGGACAGCATGAGAATCGCTTTGTACAAATTTAGTACAGCTGACGTTTCAACAAAAAGTTTGCTGGCTAAGCTGAAATCCCCCAGCACAGCCACCGAGAGAAGCAGTCACCCGCCCAAACCAGTGGCTCAAACACCAGCAAGAAAAACCCATGACCAAGCACTACTCAGGGCCACCTAAAACAGCGACATGGGGCTCCCACCCGGCAGCCAGTGCTCAGTTAGGCTCTGGCAGAGGTTTTGCCACGACGGCAGGTGGGGACAGCTGTTCCTTGGCAGAGGTGTCACCCTGTGGTGCCACTGCAGCAGCGCCTGTGCCAGCGTCCAGCTGCTCTGCTTCAGGTGGGTGGGGAAGGGGAGGCTGCGCAAAGCTCGTGGCCTAACAAACACATGCTGTCAGCATTTAAACCAGCCAAACTATTTAAAAATCAAGTGCTGGTGACTCCTGACCCCAGAGATTTTTGCCTGTCTGCATTTCTGCGGCAGCAAAGCTTGGGAGAGGGAGAAGCCCTGCAACTGCAGTGCCACACTCCTGGTAAGGAACACATTTGCCTCACATCCAGAGAGCCATTTAAATTGCAAAGGAAACCAGGCATTGCCTGGGATGTATTTCGTCTCCACTCACACAAGGAATTTCTCTCATGTTCTTGCTGATGTATCCCACCAGCTTTTATATAGCAATGATTTTGATTTGAAATCAGCCTCTGACTGACTCCAGGTGTGATGTTGGCCTGAACCAGCCATGTTAGTCAGGGCTGATGCTGGGAGTCTGGGGAATGGCAGATTTGCTACTGTGATTGGTTCATGGGTGCTGGGTTCTGGCTCAATGTATCCCCATCCCCACCACCTCCCTGCATCCCACCTGGCCCATCTCCTACCCACTTGCTGAGGGACATGGCTCTTGAACAGGGCTCTCACCCAGCCGATTGCCCTCCATTCCTCTCTGAACACAGCGGCCCCTGCACCAGTGCTTCCAGTACAGATGCATATACAGAGACTGGTGCCAGTCCCAGTGGGGGCTGCTCACAGTCCCTGGCTAATGCACTGGATGCCACCAAGCCGGAGGTGACAGGGAGAGCAGCCCTCTGGTCATAGCGAAGGCAGCAGAGACATTCCTGACAGCTGTGTCCCAAGAGTGGTAATGACAAAGCGCTCCAGTTAAACCCCTGCCATCTGTCTTTGTTTTGCTAACCGCTTCTCTGGTTGGAGCTGGCAGCTCAGGACTTGGCTGGCTACGGACCCTTTCCAGTTGTCAAAGGCAGCATGAACCATCTTGCCACAGCCGAGGGCTCCCAAGGCTATTTCTTCATGGAGAAAGCTCTGGTTGATTCCTAGACATGGTGCTTGGACATAGACAGGGTGGTTGTGTGTGGCTGGGAGCCCCTCGGAGCCAGTGCGCCTGGGTTTGCAGCCCACCAGTGGCAGAAGGGGAAGATGTGGGGAGAGGGGACCGGGAACTGGGGAGGGCTCTGGGCACAAAAAGTCCTTTGTGTGGCCCAGACATGCCATGGTTGCAGTACCCCCAAGAGATTGGATGAATCCCTGTTCCTTTGCTTGATGACAGACAGGGGAGGCAGAGCAAAGCCCACATTCCCCTTCCCCACACTGCGTCTGCTGTGGTTGCTGCTATTCATTGTTTGTATTTGGAAAACCGCTGGGTACTGGTGAAAACACTCAGAGCCCAGACTCACAGAGCCTCATATATTTCAACACCAATGATTATTCATCCAAAAAGCTCATCCCGGAGTGTGGTATTCACCATTTGCTACTCTTCAGTCTCCTGTTTTAAATGTTCCCAGTCCCTGTGCCCAGTCCATTGGGCACACGGATGCCTGCAGCAGAGCTCACCAGTAGTGACCTGGCAGAAATCACCGTTCAGACCCCTTGGTGAGCACCCAGCATGCGATGGCAGCCCAGCTTTGCTCAGAAACTCTTCCCCCACAGAGACTCCATTTGCCACAGTTATTACCTCCGTCTCTACTGACAATCATGATAAAGGAGTATTTATTCTCTATTGTCTTCTGTTTACCTTGAAGGACATGATTGTGTCCCAGGGTCAACAATTCAGTAATCCCTGTCCCTGCACACTGGGAGCCCATGAGCAGGAGCAATGTCCCAAGATGGCTCCAGCTGATGGGGAAAGCTCCTGCAGCTGGGGCGAGGGAGACTGGGTGAGCTGGGAGGCGTATGTGGAGCTGGTTTTGGGGTCAGGGCTGCCCTGTTGAGCAGGTCAAACCATTTTCCTATACTTCCCTGCCTGCATATTGAGGAAGAGCATGAAAAGAGTTGATGTAGAACAATAGTCTCGTCTCTTTTTAGATCCCTGTTTTTTTTTTCCTAAAAACACTTCGCAATGGTAGATCTGCCACAACACAGGTGTGACATGAGCTGGCAGTACAAGGGGATGCATCCGAGGGTGACCACAGCTCAGCTCTGGGTCATTCACGGGCCTCCAGCATCCCTGTACACAGGACACAAAATCACAGGAGCTTGTTCCCCACACCTGTCTGGCCCCACAGGTACAGTACTAGGAGCCTGCAGCTCAGGAGCTGCACACAGTGCTGGTGGCTTGACACAGCCTGAACAGAGAAAGAAGAGCAGAAAATGCTGGTCACAGAATCACAGAATCATTATGGTTGGAAATGACCTTTAAGATCACCATGTCCAACTCTACCATGCCCACTTCTAAACCATGTCCCTGAACACCGTATCTAGACAACTTTTAAATAGATCCAAGCATGGTGATTCAATCACTTCCCTAGGCAGCCCGTGCCAGTCTTTGATAACCCTGTTGGGGTCCTGGAAGGGACTTCTGGAAACCACCCAGCCCAACCCCCTGCCAGAGCAGGATCACCCAGGGAAGATCACACAGGAACAGAACCTCTCTGGGCAGCCTGGTCCAGGGCTCTGTCACCCTCACAGTAAAGAAGTTTTCCCTTATGTTTAGGTTGAACCTCCTGTGTTCCAGTTTGTGACCATTGCCCCTTGTCCTGTGGCTGGGCACAACTGAGAAGCGTCTGGTCCCATCCTCCTATCTCCTGCCCTTTAGATATTGATAAGCATTAATGAGATTCCTCTCGCAGCCTCCCCTTCTCCAGGCTAAACAGACCCAGCTCTTGCAGCATTTCCTCATGTGGAAGATATGTTTCTAGCCCAGACCCCACCAGAGGATTCCTGAAGAGCCCTTTGCAGGTAAAGCTGTCAGATCTGCCATGTGCCTTGATTTCACATCCTTAGAGATGCTTGGTGCATGGGAAGAGCCATGCCACCTGCCTGCCTTGGGCCACTCATGATGGCAAGGCTCAGTCAGCTCCCAAGAGCACATTTGGGTTCTGAGTGGAAGAAAGAGTAACCCAGCTGAACTGTGATGCTAAAAACAGCCTGGTGCCTGGATAGAAGCACACTGTGGTTAGCCGGGGTTTTCACATCCCTGAGAAAGCCTGCACTGAGCATAATCCCTTCACTCCCATTATTGTCCACTTTCCCCCTCTCCCTCCAGAAAATAAATGGCTTAACACAGGATAACAATGGCTTCTGTGATCAATCCTCATGAAATGTGGTTTGGTAGTTCAGCAAGAATTGAGGCAGCTGCCAACAGGCCCCAGAATAAGTGAGAGACTGTAACAGGGCTGTGGCAATGGAGAGGCAAAATGCCAGGGCCAAGGAGTGCAGCCCAGGTTACCTCAGGGGCACCTCAGAAACAGGGCTACCCAGGAGGGAGCTGGAGATGGGTGTCTCCAGGGAGATGCAGCAGTTCTTGGCTCTGCAGATGTTGCAGAGGGAGAAAAATAAAGAAAAGACACGTTTAGGAAAGCACCGATGAGAGGAGCTCATCTCAGGGCACTTAATTTTAGCAGAGAGTTGGGCTACTAAGCTCGTGGGTCCTTGTTCAGGAGCATCTACAATGCTGATTTGATTTGGCTGGTTTGGGTTTTCATGAAACTCTTCCTGAGCTGCCAAAGCTGAACCCCAGATAAACTGGACTTTGCTGCTGCAGTTGCTTATGTCAAGTTATGGCACTCAAGCTCATGGTTGAAGTCTGCACTGGTACTTGTTAGCCTCCACCTCCTGCCTTGTTGGACCGGTCCCATCAGACTGTCTTTCCTGACACCACAGAGCTGCCCTGCAAAGCCCTCATTATTGAGGCTTGTGTGATGACAGAGGTGGATTTTTATAAACAGCAACTCAGGTGTTTCCTATCTTTCCAGCCTCTATCTTGGAAATCTTACCTGGTGCAAAGGAGGGGTTTCTGCTCACCAACAGAAGTTGGGGACTTGCCCGGTGGTGCGCCTGCAATTTTGGCATCCATTGGATTGGGGACTACTGTTTCCTAAGGATGGTGCCTTGCTGTCACAAAATATTATTGCTGGTGGAAAAAGAGCTCGCTTGCTGAAGAAAAATAAATCCTTGACCCTTTACAAGACCTGTGTAGTAGTGGCGCCGTTGACTCCTTGTGAAAGCGCGTGGGTGGGAAAATCGTCTACGCTGACTTTTCTGCTAGCTATGTGAGCTGTGCGAGATGAACAGCCTTTCAATAGAGGGCTGATAATGTTCAGCTACTCCTGTACTCTCAGCCTGCAAGCCCCTAAACAAACACTGACTGCAAGCACGAAATTAGAGTCTCCCACTCACTATTTGAGAAGGACGTGCCTTTCACAGCCAAGTGGCCTCTATTTGCTTGGGGAAAAACATGTGCTTATCTCTCAGTTATGTGATTTATTTCTTGAGATTAATGCATCAAATTGGCTTGATCCCAAGCTCTCAGTGAAGGCTAGGTTTTCATGGGACTGTCTCAAACCATGCAAAGTTTCACTGCTTGTTTTCTGAAACTGACAAGAGGATTTTTATCTCAATCGTAAAGCAGAATTTGGGGGTTTTGCAGATGTAAGGCAGCCAGCATTGTGTTGATTTGCAAGCAAATGATAGCCTTCTCTGAGTTCAAGGAGGGCTATTAAATCAGTCCTGTGGAGATAGAGCAAACAAAAACAGACAAAGCAAAAGAGTGGAGGAGGAATGTTTCTATTCATATAAGAAGGCACGAAAGCAAAGCCAGGGAGGCGAGTTAATGATCAACTCATCCAGGGTGTTTACTTATACATGCCACTGGGGTAAATAGACCCATGTCATCCCCCCAGCCTGCTCTTGTTTATAAATATACAATAACATTTTCAGCTGAGCCGGCTGGTCTCCCCTGGGTCCGGTTGGGTCTCATCTCCCACTCCTCTGTGGGACAAGCCCTTCTTCTGCATGGGACAAGTTCTCTACTTTCTGCAAATCCACCTTCCAGCTCTGTGTTTGCATTTGCCTGTGCTGGGAAGACATGGGTCCATCTCACAGAGCAGCCCTTGGAGATGCCCCAGATGAAGATGCCTCATTGGAGATGCTCCACTGGAGATGCTCCATTGGAGATGCTCCGGCAACGTCTTTCCCACCTGATTCATGTGGATACTTGGAGGCATCTCTTTGAATTGCTGGGTTTGGAGCAGCAGTGGGTCCCAGAGCCCTGTTGGTGCTTTGCAACAGCCTGAGCACATACAGAGCACACAACAGGCTCATCTTCATGTCAGCCAACCCACCACAATGACAGTCAGAGCAAGGATTTGAAGTCATCAGTGTTATTGACCGCAATTCATAGTTATCCTTCTAAGAAATCATGTTTCACTTAAAAAATAAAGTTCCTATAAACGCTATATATATAAAAAGTTCCTATAAATGCTGTAAAGTTCCTCTGAATGCCACTATTCAGTGAGACCCAATGGAGGAAGCAGAACAGCAAACAAACGCCGGGTGATTGATTCACTGCGGCTAATGACTTTGTGCAACTTTTTTGTCCCGGATTCACTGATCACCACAGACAAATCTTAGTGATCTCCCATTTTTTTTTTGAGCTTCTGTCCCAGCTCTTGGTGCTGGCCTGGTTTGCAGTCAGCACAAAAGGCACAGTGTGTTTTGAGTTTGAAATGTGACCCTCCACAAGGACTCGCCACACAGGGTTTGTCTGCATGCAAATTTGCGTCAGTGTAAAGACATTGATGCAACTTCCTGTACAGACACAGTCATGGTGGCTTAAAGCAGACTTTTTCTGTGGCTTTTTTAAAACCCACTCCCAAACAATTTCAATGAGACATATCCTAGGCTAGAGTGCATACTGGTACTTATATAGATTTTTCCTACCTTCAATGTTTCATCTGTAGTTTAATCAGTGCAAGCCCATGTGTTTCCTTAGATTCATATCATGTGCAATAAGATGCATTGAATCTAAATTATGTTTCTATGAATAGTTGCTGATTTTTATTATTTTGTTAAATAATTCTGTTGGCACATATTTGCTACAAACTGCATAGAAGGCAAGAAATTCTGTTTCTGTAAATGGTCAGTATAAATACCAAGGACTATTCATCCTCATTTTCATTACTAAAGCCATCATCCCATAACGATGGAAGGGAACACTCTGGGAATAAATTGGTTTACATGGGAATACATGTTTGCAGAAAGTTTTTGTTCACAGTGACAAACACATCTCTCCGTTTGCATCTGACCCCCAAGGGGGATTTGCAGAGCCCTTAATAAAATCAAAAATAACCAAATGAGCACCACAGAGTTGTATGTTTCTGAGACCGAAGCAATTCTGGGTTCCTGGATGTGAGAGCAAATAATGCCTTGGTTGGTGTGGATGCTAGTTCCTGTCATCGCACTGCTGGTGTTTCAGACTCATATCAAGACCAGCACAGGAAAAATACTGGAAAAATCTAATCATTAATTATTAAGCAATGACAACGAAAATGCCAAACTTTGCAGAGAACCTTATTCACAACAAATTATACAACCAACTGTAATTAAGGTCATTTCAATCTGAAAGCATTTTCTATTGAAATCTGCAACAATATTCAGGCCTTGTCCATTGCCCAACAGCGAGAAAGCCACAATTCCTCTGGCGTGTCTGGATGCCTCGGGGTGGCGGGGCCGGGCCATGCCAGGATGCACCCACCAGAGCCCTCACCCACCGAGGAGACCAGCACAGCCTGCACAGCTCAGCCTTTTTATCTGGAACAGCAGACCCCAGAAGGACTCATACATTTCCAAAACTGCCATTCCCTCCCTCTGTCATTAGCTCAGTCCCTTTCCACCGCAGAACCTTCGGGCAGAAGCGCACTTCACTCTGCAGCTTGTGTTTTAAGCCGAGGAGGTGCCCAGGGCCAAGAAAGTCCTCAGGGCACTCTTATTTTATGGATCTCATTCATGGTGTCACTTGCACCCCCACCCCAGGGACCAGCCCCCGGAGACTGCAGCTGGGCATCAGTGCTGGGGCAAGCCAGACTTTGCCTAACTCTGCACTGCCGGAGCTCAGCTGAAGCTCAGACTTTTGCAGCTGAGGTTTTATCCATGTTGTTACCTAAACTGGAGCTGGTTTTGTAGTTAAGGATCAGGCCGAGGCCCCCAGAGACTCAAGCTTGGCCACCGCGAGGCTCCAAGCACAGCTCTGTGTCTCTGTGCTCACATTTCCCATCCGCACAATGAGACAATGATGCTCCTCCGGTGCCCAGACGCTGGTGGGACAGTCTCCTGTGGCAGCTGTGACATGGACCCACCACCCCCCTACGAAAAGCAGCCAAAAATGTAAAAGAAGCTGGTTATGCTTTCTTAAATAAATGCTGAAGCTTTGTTAGACAAGACCTAGACATCATCCCCATGGTGGCACCAGAAGTAGCTATGCAAACTCCTCGGTGTGATTTAATTCCTTTTCAGGAGTGACTAACACCTCTGTTATTCCCATCTGACTTCTGCAGACATCCTGCCATGCAATTGTGTTAAACTCTGCGGCGAGAAAGATAACCAGGCCTAAAATTAAACCATCCAGCACATTTTTAATATTAGCACAGGCAAGACGTTAATTCCTCCTGAGTGGAATTCACCTCTTCTTGGACAAGGAAGCAAAACCAGCCCTTGGTATCCTACCACCAACGGCGACATGCTGGAAATTATTTGGCTTTTTACTTTGTGAGGCCCTGTGAGGTCTGTTTTGATTGCCTGGCCCGGGCAGAGTCTGTTCGATGCTGGGACCAGTGGCATGTGCAGGTTGGAGCGGGAGGGCTTTGCTCACTCCAGCAGTGCATGGACAAGAAACACTCAGTTTTGGGAGACAGATCCCTGCCGGTCCCACCCGTGCTTCTTGACCCGGGGAGGCCCTGTGGCTCCGGGATGGGATGGCACGGGTCACACTCACAGGGCAAAGCTGCCGTGGGGGCCACACTGGACCAGCACACACCAGTGCACACCAGTGCAGCCGGAGCCGCCATCCCTCAGCTCCCAGGTGGGAGTTTTTCACTCTTGTGCTCCCTCTGCTGGTCCTCGGCCCGGCACGGCTCTGGCACCGCTCTGGCACTGCACCGGCACCGCTCCGGCATCGCCAAGCCCTTGGGCCACCCTGTTCTCTGGGGCCAGCAGCACCCTGAAGCTCAGCTTCGA
>NW_010187878.1:0-9910 GCF_000695765.1 Mesitornis unicolor | reverse complement strand
CCGGCAGCGAAGGAGAGGTCCCCAGTGCCGGCCGGGCAGAGGGGTGCTGCTGGGATGGCACCAAGCAGGGCATCGCAGGATCCAGCCAGGTGCCACGCATCCTCGGCAATAGCACAAAAACCTTCCTCAAAGTAAAAACTTTAAAAAATACTATTGAGTGCAGATTAGACGAACTGGACCAGTACCACAGGGATCACTTTGTTATGTTGAGTCACATCCAGGCACAGACAGGACACTGGATTTGTCAACCCATTTTTTACAAACACATTGTGCAGCTTTTTCCAACACCTCCACAGTGTGCACTGTTAGTGTCACCTGTGCAACATGCCTCGCTCTGACGTTGCACGGGGACAGCTGGCCACCAAGTGCCACCAGCCGAGATGGAGGACACCGACACAGCACACAGCCCGCAGCTCGGCTCTGTGGCTGCAGCCACCACTCTGCCAAAGGGGACAGGGAAGCACCACATCAGGTTGGGACATTACAGCAGAGTCTGGTTTGCAGGCTGTGCTCCATGACCACACGCGGTTCTCTTGCGTTTTCTGTCTCGGCAGCGCTTGCCAGCTTTATTAGAAAGCTGGTTGTTGTTTCAAGGCTGCTTTCTAGCAGTTATTGCCAACCAGGGACAGAGGTGGGGGAGCCGTGCTCCACACGACATAAATGGCAGCTGCCAAGACGCCTTCTCCAAGGCCCCATAAAAGCCCAGTTATGGCTCAGGCTGCCTCGTCTGAGCCAGACATCTCAGAGGGTGAGCCATGCAGCCAGCCCTCCCAGCTCAGCACCCCGTGGCCCCGTCCCCACCCCTGTCCCTGCAGTGATGTCTGGCTGCCCCACTCACTGCTGTGGTTTGGTCACACTCCTGCTGTTCCCAGGACTTGGAGAGGAGCTGCTGTCTAGCAAAGGAGGTGAAATATCTGAACCCTTTGCTGTGCCCAAGGTGTGGCCCAGTATGATGGGGAGCTTCAAGGCAGGGCAGAGGGAAGAGGATGTAAACTGAACAACAAGAAGGAGAATGCTGTTATCCTTCCCACACAGCCTCTTCCTCCTCCCCAGTGCCACTACTGCGCCCCAGGAAGCCACAGTGACCCACTGAGCATCGCTGACCATGGCCACATCCTGCACCCTGGCTTCTGTCACCACCAGCTCAAAATGCGAGCAGCTCCACACAAGGTCCAACTCCAGCCTTTGCTGGGGGCAGCGAGTAGCCTGGCAGCTCCTGATGGTGTCCACCGGTGTACAGGGCATGCAGACCTGGTGTTTCAGAGCTGCTTTCCAGACTAAACAATAAATCTTCAAAATGAGCGTGGGGTTCTCCACAAGTCGCTGAATTCAATGGCTAAGCCCTGCAACAAAGCCTCTTCCTGAGCACGGTGGCTCCCTGCCCACCGCCCTCCCGGGGGGACGGCAGAGGCGGCAGAGAGGAGGTGAGCTTGGCTCTGGTTTGTAAACTGCGACTGCTGGAGCAAACAAAACCTATCCAGAAGTTTCAGTAAGCACCGATGCCTTCTACTGACACAGGCGGTCCCCAGAGGTGACTGGCACCATGACCAGTTGCTTTCCTTCATCCCCACAACACCCACCTCATTATGGACACTCTGTTGAAGCCCCCTCAGGTGGAGTTGCTGGTGCTTCTGCCCACACCAGACATCTCTTCTCGTGAAGAGCTCATGGTCGGTTTCTGTGCACTGTGGGGTTATTCCCATCTAACCCCTACACCACACGTCCCTCTTAGGTGTCCCCCTCTGCCATAGCAGCACTGGCAGGAGACAGCCATCTACGTGTGACCCCCAAGCAGTGCTGCTAAGAGAAATCAGCTGCTTGTATATCTTGCCTGTAAGGAGGTGAAACTCAGCATCCGACTGCCCACTGCGGAGTCACAGCACAGCCGGTGACCCACACCACGGAGTATCATCCTCGATCCTTCACTTTGCATGACTCATTAAGCAAAATGCTTTCTGTAGAAAAATCCCTCAGCTTTCAAAACTGATCCCTCTGCTTCCTGGGAGCATTTCTGGAGGTGCAGATAAACGGTTAAACACATGTAGCTGTCTCCTGTGTCAGCTTTTCTTGGTATCATCGACAGCTGCTTTCTTTCCGGCAGGCAAAACTGCAAAGCTGAAGCAAGTGAAAGTGTAGAAGAACCAGGGCCCAGGTGGAGAAACCTCCCCAACCAGAGGCTGATAAAACAAAACAGTCAGAAGTTTTTCTGTGGTTGGGAATAGCCCTGTTATCTCCCAGGGAGGCAGCACACCTCCCTCTCTGAGGAGTTGGTGAGTCGGCAGCACCAAGCCAGGCAGCCCCGGCATGCATGTGCTCGAGGAGAAACGCTACAATATATTGCCATTACTGAGAAACACAAATAAACTCCATTACTGTTGTTAATCTTGCAGTGAAATTATTTTTCCAAATCTTGCCCAAACCAGATGTGGAAATATTGAGCTACCTCTGCACTTCTCCAGCCCCAAGCTTGAGCAAAGTGTTTCAAAGCACAGGTGGAAACCGTGACTGGTTTCGGTGAAACCCAGGGATTTCCCAATTCATGGTATCATTTACTGACATCATTAAACTAATTTGGTCTTTTTCCTCTGTCTCTTTACAGTTAGGTAATTTCCCCAAGAGGCTGAAATTTCTCTTTCTTTCAAACAAAACTGGATTTTTTTTTCCTGTAAGGAGTACAGAAATGTAGATCCCGTTCCCAGAAGCAAGATTCAGAAACCACTCTTTTTTTTTACTGTTTTATTAGATGCAGTCAGTGCAAAAGACTAAACTAAAAGGCAGCGGCTCCAATAGATCGTCTCATCACCACCTCTCCCAAATCACGTATCAGGCTGGAAAACAAAAAAGGAGGTCACCTTTTTTCCCTCCTCAGCTTTGCCCTGTGGGTTGCTCTGTCTTTTCCCAGCTGCAACTGGAGCAAGGCGGCAGGAGGGACAGACCTGCTTGTGTCCCCCCACCGCATCGTTTGCAACTGAACCCAACTGACGCTGGCAGGGGAGGCTGGCAGGGGGTCTGATCCTGCACCCCATCCCCAGGGCACCCTGAAGTTACAGTCCGTGCCCACTCCTTGCTGCCTGCACACCCCTCTCCCATTCCCCACCAGAGCAACGTGTTCAACTTGATATTTCATGAAAGCACAGGTGAGCACTGAGAGCGGAGAGAAGCACTAATTTAGGAAAAGTACTAATTAGACACATTCTGTGTGGTCTCATCTTGGCATTCTGCCTTTTGAGTTAGACTGGTTTTGCTTCCACTTCCCTTTCTCCCACGTTTTTCTCCTTTCTCACCCTTCCCAATGCACTTGCACCTACAGCCTGTGGGGGATTTTGGCGGCAGCCAGCCCGGGTGCCGGGGGGTGGCAAAGCCCCTCTGACTGCCCCCTGCTCGGGCACAGGGCAGGAGTTTACCCCAGGCTGCATTGCACCCTTGCCCTGCATGCAGAGCACAAGCCAGGGCAGGTCACAGGTACAGAGACACGAAGGCATCGCAAGCCCCAGGAATGACTGCAGCTTTCAAGAGACAAGTGCCTGGTGGCGATGTTAAACAACTATTTCCCCTATGCTACTTCTTTGTTTTATGAATAATGCTACAGTTTGTGGTTTCAGTTGAAAGCATGAGACTACTATTAGATTTCACTGGAATTGGGCCAGATGTGGCAGGTAACTGTCTGGTCTTCTGTCCCAAACAGCACTTATTTTAAGTGCATTTGCAAAGCAGCAGGCAGTGCAATCACTCTCCATGCTGCTTGCAGGTTTTGGTCTTCCACACATGCAACATCTCCTCTTTGCACCTAGGACAACATGAGAAATACAATTCAAAGCCTGTTCTGCTGTTACTTCTGGCTGAATTAATTCCTGGTGCAAGCCTGGAATTGCATATTGTGCCCTGGCCATCTAGAAATCTAATTAATGTTTATCTCCAGGAGCAACGCTCATCTCCTTGTTAAAACTCTGCTAATAGGACAACTGGTGTGTTGTCACCCTGCGTGCTCAGTGCTGCCATTTCCTCTCCCCCTGGCGCACAGCACAAGCAGTTGTGCTCGGAAGCCTTGGCATGGCACAGCTATCCCCACTCAACGCTGCCTTTAAAAAGAAACAACAACAAAAAACCCCCAAACTAAAAAACAATTCTCTTTGGGAAAATGAGTCACCAACAAAAACCAGGATGGGGATTTTCAAAAGCAGTGAAGACCATTAGAGGATCTGGGTCCTCTGAAAGCCCCATGAAACCACCTTCACCCAGACAAGGGTCCAAGAGTCACCAAAGCAAGTGACCAAGGGCTGGAGGACCACAGATCTGCTGCACGATCCTTCCCAAAGCCTTTCCACTCCTTCCCAGGGTGGGAAACCAGGGACATGTCAGTGGTTGGAGTTTTTGGGACCAACCCACCAGGCTCTCTCCAGCATTTGGACTCTCGGTCCTGTTCTTCACAAACCCAGATTTAATTTTGAAAGAGAAGCCCTGCCAGGGACCTCCAGACCCGCTGGAAGGGCAGCAATCACAGTCCAACACCCAGTGTGGGAACAAGCTGCTTACAGGCAGCAAAGGGCAAGGTGCTCCCAAGGAAAATCCCAGTGAGAGGCTTAAAACTTTGGCTGTGAGAGCACAATGTCAGCATTCAGGCAGGGGCTGCTCAGGAACCACCCCTCGGCTCCCTCAGGGTGCTTCAGGGTTGGCCATGGACCTGCTTGTTTTGGAAATGGAGCTTGATCTCCTGCTCAGGAGAGGTCCACAGGGCAACCAGAGGCTCAGAGAAACATGTCTTCCTGCTAGCTTGTTGGATGGCACCTCTCACAGACACACAGCTTCACTGCTTGGGTTTTATTTACACCACTCCTAGGAGCTGGCCTCTAGGAATGAATATGTCTCCTAGGTAAAAAGCCAGGAGCCAGACTTTCCTAGGAGGGCCATGGACTCTGGAGACCACCTCTACCATTTCACAGACTAAGGGATGCCTCCTAGGGTTATTGGCTTGAATTGTACAAAATAACTCCTTGGCAGTATAATTTAATACCAAGTGTAATATGGCAGAGGTCCATGGCATGGTCAAGATGAACAGCACAAAAAATATTCAACTGGAAATATCGGCATAACAAGGACTTCAGCAATTGTCCGATGTCGGGACTGGTCTGTATTGCAAATGTCCCTGTCTAATCTACAGCTCTGTATTAAATTACACATTATCCTATCATGACATTTTGCTTTGCTAGGAGAGCACAATATTTATAAATACCTGCCCACGGTACTGCATTTCTGACAGAATATCATATTAATGACAAATTGCACGTTTGGTAACAAGTCTCAAAAAGTTTTAAAACCTGATAGCTTTGGGGAAGGAAGATGAGCTTGTTTAGACACAGAAAAATTGCAACAGCAGACAAAGTCATCATATGTTGTTCAAATAAATACTGATATTCAAAACTGTTAACAGCTTTGCATGCAGATGCTTGAGAGCCGCTATAACAGGGAATTTCTCAATGCCGTTTCAAATGCGTGAGAGTAGCTTTGCTTCCAAGATGCAGGCGCCTCTTCACTCAGGGGTCAGCCCATCTTCTGTTGATGGCATTTGCTCAACTACAAAGCCTGGGGACATCTCCACGGCCAGCACGCTGGTGGTTGCCCCATGGAGAACCATGTTTCTGCTTCTCACAGAAGTCCTCCAGCCTTTTCAGACTGACCTTGATGTGCAACTCCCCTCTACGCTCTGCTTTTTTTATTCTGCCTCTGTCCCCTCTTGTACTGCATCAAAAACCCTCCACCACAGGCTGAGGTCATGTCTCGCACCACAGCATCTCCTCCTCTGCACTCCTTTCCACGGCAGTGGGATTTGATGCATCCATGGAGAGAGCTCATGCTCCAGCCAAGCTCTCAAATCCAAAAGAACTGGAAATATCAAGGGAAATGGGTCCGAGCTGATCTGAGGCTCTGCACAGGCTTAGGTCACAGCAGCGATGTAAGGGTTTGTCTAGGACAGGCTGGAGTATTTTACTCTTCCCTGCCCTGAATTAGAATATTTTACAGGCAATTTTCTATTGAGATGTTGGCCGCTCTATCAGCTTGCCCCCCTCCCCTGCACATAATCAAAATATTTTGATAACCGAAAAATGTCAGGCGATGCAGCAAATTGTGCAGTAAATAAACAGAGCATATAACTGCAAAGACGAGGGGAGGAGTGGGGAGCTGGTGCCTCTGCAGAAGGTTTCCATTCCTTAACAACAAAAAAAATCTCTTAAAAATTACTGTTTTGACAAAAATAGTAATTTTCAACAAAAATCTCCCCCATCAAGTGGGAAAAGGAGGCTGATGGTAGGTAGTGTCATGCTGCTGGTTCTCACCTCTCTGCTCTGGAGGACCAGTGCTCCCTTGAGAGCATGGCACAGCCCTGCGGCACAACCATGCGCTGTCCCAGCAAAGGCCGAGCCGCTCTCCGCAGCAGACAAGTAGTGATTAGATGAATCGCCTGGCAAACGAGCCCTCAGCGAGATACTAAACACATACCAAATCAGTGTGACAAATTGCAATGACAAGGTTGCGCTGGCAGGCTGGATGGCGGATAATGAAATCCCTGCCCAGACAGTGCTATGCTCTGGGCACTCTTTGAGCCAAGAGAAGGCAAGAGGTGCTGCCAAATACATTGGCATGACCACCACACCCATTTTCCACACTGCAGCGAGGCCGCTCCGAACAGCAAGGGTGGCCAGAAAGCCGAACTTGGGACTGCCACACCACGCAAAAAGATGGGTGGAGTTGCAAAATGCCAGGGTTGGTGCACAAGGTTGGATAGAAGAGGCACAACAAGAAACTGAGGACAAACCCAACCCTTCAATCCAGTTGCAAGGGACCAAAACACCGGAGGAAGGGTTAGTGCGGAAGCCAGAGCTGGGCAATTCGCTGCGCCGTGTGGGGCTACACAACAAATCAAAAGCTAGCCCTCTGGCACATGAGGCAGCACAAGGTGCCGTGGCCATACACAGCCATGCTTGCCCCCACCACCACCCTGGGCACCCCGGGCTGCCCTCCCAGCAGCCCCTGCAGACTCAGGGACCCCCAGTTCCATGCCAAAGCTCAGTGTCGGGATGCGGCTTGGGGCTGGCCAGACCTAGAAGCAGCCGCAGTTTATTAGCCCAGTAGCTGTGGAAAGTTTCCAGGCGGGGCAGGATGCGCCGGCAGTGAGCCGAGGAGCGGGAGCGGGGTCTGCACAAGGCTCTTGCTACAACAGGAAAGCGAGGGCAGCACAGGCAGCACAGCTCTCAGACTCAGGAGCTGCTGTTGAAGAGACATCTCTCTTCAGCCACTTGCCCTCTCCAATGTCCCCTGTGCCATCAACAGCACCCCTCAAAGGGCATGTAACCCCCAAGCTTTTTGCTTTATTCTCCTTCCACTTGCAGAGAACAGCTCGGCATTTGGGCTGGTGCTGGACAAACAGAATTGGGTGTCTCCAGAGAAAGTTTCCTATCTTTGCCACGAACCTGTGGCATAGGAGGGGGTGGACACAGCTTGTCCCTGCTACGAGGACAGGCGGGCCTCAGTCAATATGTGCAGTGCAGTGAAGTTTATTTTTTCAACCCATAGCTGCCACTTCTGCAGAGGCATCACATTTTGACAAGCCCCAGCCCAGATGGGTGTCTGTATCCCACGGGTGAGGGAAAGCCAGTGGCCCTCGGCGCTGCTTGCCACTTGCTCTGGAGTGAAATGGTGACGAAACGGCGAGAGACAGAGGCTGCCACGGAGGAAGATGGGAGGGCAGCACGGGAAAAAGCAGCAAACAGCTTCGCTGGGGGATTTGGGGCTTTCTGCTTTCAGTCTGAGTGACCTGCGGGGTGCATCTCTGCTTCAAGAAGGCGGCCGAGAAGCATCCATCTGCAAAAATTCCCCGGCAAACGCAGTCCCTCACTCTCCCCCCAGTTTCTGCATTCATTCCTTGCTCTCGCTGTAGATCAGGCACGCCGAGTCCTTTCTCCCCAAGAGTATTCTCCCTTTACAAAGCAAGATCATAAAGCAGTGACATAATCTGAACTTGGCAAACACTTTTGCTGATGTTAAGCCAGTGCCTTTCGTGCGTCTCACTGCTGCTTTTGAGCCCACGATGTAGATGGCGCAACCGGCTGATTAAATGTGCAGGAGCCTCCCAAGGTACCATTTCATTGGAAACGCTGACATTTCTATTTGACATTCCAATAAGTGTGGGGCTTTTTTTTTTTTTTAATTAGTTCTTGCAAGCGTGCAGGTCAGAGGCAGCTACACAATGAAGTTCTCCATAGAACAGGTATCCTTCAAACAGATGACTCCCAGCCAGACTTCCTAACCCATCTACCTCATGGCGGAGCCCCGAAGCCAAATTAATTAGAGGCCACCCACAAGGAGACGTGAGAGGGGTGGGTGAATCTCTGCGCCCATTCGTTCCTCGCCACATCTGCCGAGACCACAACGCACACATCAAGGGTGAGTGGGAGGGCTTTGGTGCTAAATAAATGATTCGGTTCCTTTCGTTTAGACGCTATTCAGCGAGGCCGATTAGTAAACAATAGTAGTAACGTGGAAAAAAGAGAGGGGAAAAAAAAGAAGCATCTGTGATGCCTCAATGAAGAGGTGTTATTGTTGGCAAAACTTGTCCTGTTTGAGTTTATGGGATGCACAGAGTCTTTTTATTAGGGATACTTTTTGCTGTTAGTGTAATAAAAAAAGGCCCAATTGTTTCTGCCATCTGAGAAAACTCTTGGTGGAACAGGCAGAAATCCAGGAATCATTAAGAAAATAATAGTGCACACCCAACAAGAAAAACATTATTTGTTTAAAGATTAAGTCCCTCCAGAATACGTGGTAGTGATTGCATTTCTTTCAGAAGGGGGGAACCCTTCTAAATGCAAAGCGGCAGCCATCAGCTAGTTGCTAAGATCTCAAGTGGAAAAAGCACGGGGCTGTAATACCCTGCCGTGGCGAGGCCTTTTCCGTTTTCACCGCTCTTATCAGCCTCTGCAAGTTGCAAAATAATAATGTTTTGCCCTCACATGTTTCCATCAGAGGATCAGAAGCACCTCACAAAGCATAATTAATTGAGCTTCACTGCTCGCCTGTGAGAACAGAGAAATTATTTAGCAACAGAGTTTGGGTTGTTGGGGTGTTTTTTTGCTGTTTGGGGTCGGCGTAGAAGTAAAAACTGCAACAGCAAGACTACGAACCCAAGAAAAGACTTCACAGCTTTGCCCATTCCCAATGACAGCTGTGACAAACCTGAAAGTTTCTGACGTCCAGGCTCACTTCATCCCGCCAGAAGGGACCGCTTTGCCTCAGCATCACTTTTCCCCAGGCCTCAGCTTACCAGACTTCCTATCGGCACAAATTACCATCCTCCCAAGCTCTGACTTAAGCATCAAAAATCTTCAGAAAACCATGTCTCCAAATCATCTGTCTTCCCTGCAAGTGTGTTGTAGTACCAGCCTGCACTCCAAAATCTGGCTCCTGTCACTCCTCAGTGACTCCAGGCAGGCTATAAAGCCATGCCAGCCACGCATGGGAACCCAGCAGGGAAAACCTCCAGAGCTCGCGGGTCAGAGAAAGGCTGCGGATCTGTGTTTGGGGGAACTTGAGTATCACAGCAGTGAGGGGGAAATAAATTAGAAACCTCAGACTGACGTCGTGTACAACGTGTGGACAGGGGCGCACCCCAAATAAGGAGACATCAACTTTTTACCCAACCAAGGCTGAAAAAGCATCATCCCTGCTCCGGGTGGTTCACAAGAGGCTGCAGACTACAGAGGGAAGGGGCAGTGAAACGAGCCTGGCTGCAAGAAGGTCCAAGCTGAGGGTCCCCACCTATCCCGTGTGGATCTCATGCTTATTCCAACCCCCCCCATTTTCTGGAGAAAACTCCCAGAGAACTTTTCTTCCCCACGCAGCTTTATTTCGGCAGCTG
>NW_010187877.1:0-1796 GCF_000695765.1 Mesitornis unicolor | reverse complement strand
GCCGGGCGGGCCGGGGGAGGCCCCGCGCATGCCCGCGGCCCCCGCGCCTCGCCGGGATGCGGGCCCGGCGGTACTCGTGGTGTCGACCTCCGGAGGTTTTATGCATATGGATATTCTGCTGGCGTGGATCTCCTTGCAGAGGAACTGGAACTGACCCAAAATGTATTTTTTTGGTTAACCTTTTCATTATCTTTGCCGTCAGGTGTGACCGTGCACTTTAAAACGTTCTTGCCCTCACGGTGCTTAGCATGAGGTGCTCCGGATGAGTCTTTAGAGATAAACTAAACGCGCCCTGAAATTATTTGATGTCCTGATCCTGCCACTTGCTGTATGCGGTGTAGGAATGATGCGTTGTGTTTTGGAGAAGATACGATGAATAACGTCAAACACTGGAGCCAGTAAGGGGAAATAAAACTGGAGGTGCAAAAGCACAGCTTGGAATGACTGATAATGCACTGCATGTTGTGCACATGGAATTAATTCTCTATTTCTGGCAGATGCAAGCGAATGGGAGGTCTGAAACGCAACACTGTGACACTCAGGCAAACTTTTTCATGCAACGTGTCAGTACCTGATAAATTACAACATTTCAATCTTCCTCCTGTGTTGCCAGCAGGCCCTCATCTTCAATGCCCTGGGCAGACAGGACCATAACGAAACAGTCTCCAAACATCTGAGTTTGACATTCAATTGCCTAACTTACAATAATAATTGATAATAACCTGTGAAAACATATCTACGTATCATTCATTACATTTATTGCCAAAACTGAACACCGCAGGATGTTGCACAAAGTTCCAGAGGGAGCATGAGGATGAATAATGGTGTAGTCATCCTTTCCTGGCAGAGAACGCTTATGAAAGCAGGAAAAGGGGCTGCGGTATGAGCAGAACATTTGCCGAGCACTCTGGAGTACCTCAGGGGAACGGATATACTATAAAATCATCACTTTGTCTAAGTTAGAGATGAGAAAAGAGCTCATGTGCCCAGGACGAAGTATTAAATGAGTTTCCATTGTTATGTACAAATGCACATAGAGGAAAAAAGAAATAATTTAGAGAATGTGTTAATGGCAAGACTAACACTACTTTGGGATTGATGAAAAACCAGCACAGCAGTTTATGCAAGGCTCAAGGCTGGCTCGATCCAAACTCATAGAAAGCAATGGGAGTTTTCGGTGCCTCGGCAGGAGAGGTCTCTCATCCAGTCACGTCCGTGACCTGCAACTCCCCACGTTCGTGCTCCTCTGGCTGAAGCTTTCCCTTGTGCGCGTCCACGCCCCAAGCGTGCCCGGACACAGCCAGCTGTGCCACCTCAAAGCTGGCAGAATTTACCTACGTAAATCAACCACTCGGGTTACATTTGTCACTCAGTCAAAGACAAACACCCTGCGTACGTCGAGCACAAGAAATGGTGCTTACGTGGCAAATCCAAACACATCAGCACTGCATTAGAAAGCCAAATTGTGCTTTAGTTTTTAAATCTTCTGTGGATAATTCGAGCAGCTAGTCAAGAAGACAGACTTCCTTAAACTCAAACGTGACCACCTGTATTTCTGTCTGGAAGTTTTAACTGAAAGCCAGCATTTCGCACGGAACGGCTTTTCATGCCCAGTCAGTCCCGGGTGATGCAGACCCCTGCCGCGCACCTTGACTGTGTTTCCTTAGCGCAACGAAGAGCCCACACGCTGGGCCCCCCCGCCGCTCTCCTGATCGTTGGCTGCTCCCCACAGCCCGACTTTGCCGTAGCAAGTTTGGGTTTCCCGGGCCGCCCCCCCCCCCGCTCGCCCAAGTCCC